>NW_027248277.1:14293841-14313841 GCF_041260155.1 Ptychodera flava | reverse complement strand
GTGTTTTTCAAGTTCAACAAGGGCTCATACTTGCATAAAATGCATTGTGCCAGCCACAGATTTCAACATTGAGTTGCATTTTCGGGTGCCCTTTGGGCACGTTACTTTAATAATAATAAGACATTTTCAGAGCCCTGTCCTAGTGCAAAACTTTATATATTTGACATATATATTTGAGATATCTGTATGTTTAAAATTTTTCGGCGCGCCCTTGGGCGCATTTCTTTAAAATATCAAACATACTCAGGTATGTTAATGCATGGGCATAGGCTTACATACATGTAAAATCAGTTTGAACATACTTTTTAATCAGACCTGGTCAGAAAATTGTGAAAATTGCCAAAAATATGTTTCGCATTTGATTAAGCTGAAATTTATCATAATATATTACCTAAGTCAGGTCACGTGACCATAATCTGTCATTTTCCCGCCAAAATTGTATATTGCAAATAACTGAATATTCCAACCGCTAAACATCAAAATATTTAAAATATTATGACCAATTAATGTAAAATGGGATGGGAACTTGTGTTAGAACTAGTGGCAGATGCAAAATTATGAATTTTGAATATTATTTCTTCACAAAAAAACAACAAATATAATATTTTTGACGTTTTACATGAATATTTTGAATATCATAAAGAAGTATAGATAGAGTTTCATGAGTGCCATGTATTTTTGAAAGAATATGATAGATGTTGTTTCCAAAAGTGCAAAGAAAATCAAGAAAATGTAACGGTTTACGGTTGGAATATTAAAATTAATAAAGACGTAAATTTTGGCGGGAAAATATCAGATTTGGTCACGTGACTCAACTCGTCAAGATTTAGGCAGACATTTTTTAAAGAATTTAATAATTCCAATAATTAGGCCAAATATCAATCAATCTGGTGGTTTTAAAGATAATTGATCATTTTCTTACTTTTGGGCTTCATGGGTACAAACACCCATGCATTAACTTACTTGAGTATTTTTCAGCATGCCCTTCATATGAAAAGCATGGCAAGTTCTTGATACTTTCTGTTTTCTCTATAAGAAGCAACATGCACTAATATTTCAATCACATTTTCCTTACAATAGTTTCTGGACATCTGCTTATGCATAAAGAGAGTTGGAATACATACAGCTCATTCAAAATACTGTACTCAACTTTAGAATTGACACTTTTAAGTTCCTATCTTACAACTGACATGACACCAATTTCATTAAAACACAGAATGACTGATTGTTGAAAATATACCCCGAAATTATATATATATATATATATATATATATATATATATATATATATATATATATATATATATATATATATATATATATATATAACCTTTGTTTCACACAGGGGGGTCACCCTGTTTTTGAAAGTTGGAATGTGGGGTCACCCTGTTTTCGAAAGTTGGAATGGGGGGGGGGGGTTCAGCCACTTTTTGACGTCGGCAAAAAATAATCCACCGCCCCCTAGACCGAAGACACTGACCAGTCCCTAATACAACGGTTGTGTTTACGAGAATTAGAAATGATCAGACACTCAAAACACCAGTAAATCAGCGACGCTCAACCGACAGAGTATATGAGATTCATTGAAGACGGCATGGAGCTAGGTCGCAAGAGATCTCTTTCTACCTCTATGCCATGTTCAATGAATCGCATATACTCTATCGGCTGAGTGTCGCTGATTGACTGGTGAATTGGAATATCTGATCATTTCTAATTCTCGTAAACACAACCAAGCACCATGCTCTGTGTACCGCCATTCTCCTTGCGTCGAATGCCCCGAGGAAAGTCCAAGACCAAGAATTGCTGTCTTGTTGCACAAATTTGCCTTCATCCATCATAGTGGATGGGTTTATTGCACCAAAATTTCCGAATTAAATTTTTGTCTTTATTCTCTTAACTCTGTAGACCGCGAAAGTAGGTTGCACAGCCGACTGCAGTGACCTGCAGTGAACGAGCACTGTGTGGTCGACGCCTAGCGCATGTCCTTTCTTCTAGGAACAGCCAAGATCAGTGGTGATCTCTCGTGATAGCAATACCACGGTCATTGTTGTCGCTAGCACAAAATAAAACGGAAAGTTCAAATGCACTTGAATAGCATAAGCGCTAGCACTATGCTAGCTCTTCATGGCAGAGGTGTGTGTTACCGGCGTTATACGGCCTCCTCCCATAGTGGCTCTTGTGGTGGGAGGCCGTATAACGCCGGTAACACACAGCCCTGCCATGCAGAGCTAGCACTATGCGTGTATCAGCTTTAGTCTGGCCAGGGTCTAGCCGCGTACGATACCGGGCAGAGTTCAATCACGCTTTCTGAGCACAAGCATCACCAGGTATTACACTCAATCCAAGACGAGTCTGTATGTAAAAGTGTCCCATGGAGTCTGTGTATAAAACTTCCCAGCCAGCTGTATGTAAAATTTTCCCACCGAGTCTGTGTATAAAACTTCCTAGCTGGCTGTATGTAAAATTTTCCAACCGAGTCTGTGTATAAAACTTCCCAGCTGGCTGTATGTAAAATTTTCCCACCGAGTCTGTGTATAAAACTTCCCAGCTAGCTGTATGTAAAATTTTCCCACCGAGTCTGTGTATAAAACTTCCCAGCTGGCTGTATGTAAAATTTTCCAACCGAGTCTGTGTATAAGACTTCCCAGCGTGGTGTGTCTTCAGAACGAGTTTGTATATGTAAAATTTTTCCACCGAGTCTGTGTATAAAACTTCCCAGCGTGCTGTGTCTTCAGAACGAGTTTGTATGTAAAATTTTCCCACCGAATCTGTGTATAAAACTTCTCAGCTATAGCTCTCTTCAGAACGAGTCTGTATGTAAAATTTTGCTGTGTGTAGTTGTATCATCAGATCGAGGCTGATATATATAAACTTTTTGCAGCTGTGCTGAGCTGAGTAAATTTCTCACATATAGAACCTCGATCTGATACAGCGATACTTCCTCAGATCGAGGCTGTGTATATAAGATTTTGCAGCGCTGTCAGATACTGTAAACGTCAGCAGCTGCCTCGAAAACGAGGCTTGATGTAAAATCTTCGAGCGGTATCAAAGTCCGATGTATGTATGTATGTATGTATGTATGTATGTATGTATGTATGTATGTATGTATGTATGTATGTATGTATGTATGTATGTATGTATGTATGTATGTATGTATTCTACATGTATGAATGAATACGCTATATGCATGCGCGTGTTTTTTACTATGTATATGTATGCATACGCAAACATGTGGGGCAATGTTTCTGTATGTGTGTGTATACACACGCACACACACATATATATTTATATATAATCCCATGGTATTTTTCTCTGTTTGACGTCATCGTATACGAGTGTTTTTCGCGGAGCCGTACAACTTCGAGCCGAAGGCGAGAAGTTGTGCGGCTCCGCGAAAAAACACGAGTATACGATGACGTCAAACAGAGAAAAATTCCATGGGATTATATATTTATCACATGAACAGTCTTCTTATTTTTCTTTGATGTGGATGGATCAAAATTATTGTAACAAATTGCATGATTTTTATCGCGATTTTGTGTTTTATTTACGCGGATTACTTACATTTAATGAGTAAAGCGGTCCGTCACCCAGGAGATGTGCAAATGTTTACAGGTATACTTTCATTCATAAATCCCATTAAGCTAAAACTTTGATACATGGAATGGTATCTCCACCAATTAGACATACGGATTCGGTCACGTGCGCTTGTCAATCATTGTCTCGCGCTGGAGCGATGCCAAGGCAAGTCTGCCATCGGCGGGCATAGCTTTCACCGCGCTGGCGACTGATATACGATAGTATTTTGAGTTATTTAGAATATTTAGAATTATATTTATAAAGCGAATGCAACGGCACGATCGAAACAGTAGTTATCATTCTTAGAGATGCTGTGGCTTTTAAAATATCACAAGTTTACGGCCTTGGCGAGCCCGAAAGTTTCAGATCGATGACACACACAGTGTACGCTTGTAGTGGGCACTGCCGCGTGCCGTCACCGGTCTCGGCCGGTGGCCATCTCAGTCGTCAATGTTTTAGTCATACGGACTTTGATATTTGCTGGAATACATATATCGCCCGTAGGTACTTCCCAATTGTGTTACTTGACGGGAACTCTGTTCTGTTGTGAGTGTTGTCCGAGTCAACTTTCGAAATGCATCGGATTCTACAGTGCTGCACTGCAGAGTTTACGCTACAGTTCGACAGCTTAGGCTTGATTCCGATCGAGAAACAACGGAATAGTATTTGTGTGATGAAGGAAATTTATCGTTGTTCGTCGATATTTGTGCCTTCTATGTCGCTTTCTCGAAGTTTATACAGTATTCATTTATTAAGTTGAACTTTCGTTGAGGTGTATCTTTCGGGTTTATCGCCAACCGGGATCGCCAGGTACGACGTCGCTTGGCGATCGCCAGGTACGACGATATCCACATTGAGCCTTGCAACTGGAACCGTGACGTTACTGAGCCAAACGATCGACGGTATCCTCATTCGATTCTTGGGAATAGTAAGCTTAAAGCTTTAGCGACTCGAAATTTCGTTGGGCATGCCTTCTATGTTTCCGTATCTGGATTTATCGGGTCACCTTTTTGTCAAAATGCCATGAGAGCACGGCATCGATCACGACAAATCGGTCTGTGTCGCGACGTGCACGTACGAACGGTACCATTGCAGGAAAAAAGTTCCGGTTGATGACGTACAACAGCGGTAATATGGATTTCTTATCTGTGCTGGTGTACGTCACACAGGTGGAGATACGGGCCAGTTCATGTGATAAATATATATATATATATATATATATATATATATATATATATATATATATATATATATATATATATATATATATATATATATATATATATATTTCCTCTCTATATATACATTTTCCATCTTTTCTATTTCTAAAAAAAGGCTGATTGTGTAAATTAATTTTTTTACATTTGGCGCCTGGTAGACACAGTACACAGTACACACACACATATAGTAATCGGAAAAGCACGAAGCTTTATACTGAGCTATCAGACAGCCTCGGGGACAAGTAAATATCCACCAGCAGGACTGTCCACTCAGGTTAAAGAAATATGAATTTTATTATTACACCTCACTCATTCAGCGTGCACTGCCATTGGTTAAACACGACTCACGTGACATGTAAAAGTATACACATATTGACTGGCTATGAGGGCAACAGCATACGTCTGTACCCCGAGGGACTGTGAGTCACCCCCAAAACAGACTGTTTCCCGAGGCCGTAGGCCGAGGGAAACAGTCTGTTTTTGGGGGTGACTCACAGGCCCGAGGGGTTAAAGACGTATGCTGTTGCCCTCATAGCCAGTCAATATGTGTTTTGTAACACACCTCATCCGTAGCCATGCATAAGAACGTACTATACACAAAACTTGTCGCATGTAGGTCTATGATGTAATATGTTGGAGTGGTTCAGTAAGAAAAAGTTTTTCCTAAAAAGACCGCAATACTTCTGCAAAACGTTCAATTCACCTTTGATTATAGTTTTTGTCCGTATCGAGTCCTTGTTGGAAACCAAGCATTCAATTCTTCTTCAGAAAGTAGGATAAACCAAGAAATTTCTGGATTATCGTTTCGATCGGCCGCAGACGACATCTTTGTTTACATTCCGGTCCGCGTTCGCGTCAAATATCGTTTGTGACGTCAGCGGGCATCATTTTTCAGAACTGATGCCTGGCAGGCAACAGTTCAAACGAATGATGCCTGATGACGTCGTTTACGTGGATCAGCACAAAAAGAACGCATCCCAAGTGACTATCAATTGGCGAATTAGAATACAGACTGCGGATGAGGTGTGTTACAAAACGTGATGATGCCCTCTGCGAATGTGATGATGCCCTCTGCGAACTTGATGATGCCCTCTGCATTTGATATTACATGTATGACGTCATTTTACATACTGCGCATCCTTTTTGCGCAAAACAAATTGTCGTTCGCTTGTTGTACTTTGCAGTTGGCAATTTATGGCTGCGAATGTCATGCAGAGCTGTCACCGGCACAGTTAAACGATATTTTGATGCAAGTAAACAGCAAACGAACGAAAATGGCAACAAGGAATGCAATTTCTGTGTTCAGCGACTATGCAAGCAACAAATTTGGATGCGCCACCGAGGAGATCGGCAAACTTTAGCGGCAACCCTAGACTCGGCACTGACAACATTTTACGCTGAGGTCCGGACTCAGAAGACGAACTGTACTCGAAGAAGTCTTTGTGTTTTTGTTTCTTTGCATGTTTGCTTGTTCGGTGTAATAAAAATAATAACACATGAGAGCGAGGGCAATATCACGATTTTTTGCCTGCCCTCGGGCTGGTGGTCATGATCGAAATACTGATGATGCCCTCGCCTACGGCTCGGGCATCATCAGTATTTCGATCATGACCACCATCCCTTGGGCAGGCAATAAATCGTGATATTGCCCTCGCTCTCATGTGTTATTATTTAACTATAACCCAAACGGGATTCGAACCCCCACACACTCACGGCAACATCGCCTAGCTGCTAGGCCTCACACAAAACCAGTCGGCCACTGCTTCCAACCCAAAAGAGTTGGTCACAGTAACCGACTTAGATGTTGCAATTCTGTGTGCGACCGAACAACACGGTGTGCGTGGAGCAGACGACACACAGACACAGTACACAGTACACACACATATATAGTAATCGGAAAAGCACGAAGCTTTATACTGAGCTATCAGACAGCCTCGGGGACAAGTAAATATCCACCAGCAGGACAGTCCACTCAGGATAAGAAATATTAATTTTACTATAACCCAAACGGGATTCGAACCCCCACACACTCACGGCAACATCGCCTAGCTGCTAGGCCTCACACAAAACCAGTCGGCCACTGCTTCCAACCCAAAAGAGTTGGTCACAGTAACCGACTTAGATGTTGCAATTCTGTGTGCGAAAGAATGTAATCCAGAAGTTGATGCCGCCTTTTATCCTCCCCTGTCTGTACCTGTTTCTTTCCCTGACTCACTCACTCTCTCTCTCTCTCTCTCTCTCTCTCTCCCTCTCTCTCTCTCTCTCTCTCTCTCTCCTCTCTCTCTCTCTCTCTCTCTCTCTCTCTCTCTCTCTCTCTCTCTCTCTCTCTCTCTCAATAAGTCAAATCATTTGGCATGCCTACGTTATCAGATCAATACTGAGATCTACCTTGCGATTAACTAACCTACCGTGATTATAGTTTAACGAACCACATTTAACACGGCATAGTTTGTGTTATCATATTTGCTCTACCCATAGTCACAATCGGTGTGGATATATAACAGTTTTGCGGCTGGGGGTTATATATCCAAGTTAACAAAATAATTTAAACATGCCTTAAGTTGAACAAAGAGACCCCGGAACAGAGTGAGTGCGGCATGCTAATTAGGCTAACGAAACCTGGTACAGGGCTAAACAATCCCACTTGTGATAACAAACTTTCCATAGGACTAAGCGTGGATTTAATAGTTACTTTTTTATATTAAGAAAGAGATGAGAAAATGATCCGATGCTTCATTATATAGATTTCAACCCTTTGAATTCATCTCTGAACTTCTAGTCGATATTCTGATAGTTTATCACCCCTTAGAAGAGTGATGTTTAATTTGCTAGTATCAATTTGCGATGTGTTATTGCTCTAGGAAGATGATTTCTTCTTGCAAAATAACATCAACGCAAAGACAGACATAAGGGTGGCTTTAGGTCAGACAAGAGGTCGCTTTGGGTCAGACATATGTTTAGTGTTAGGCCAGACAAAATGGGTCACGTTCAGTCAGACAAAATGACATCGTTCGGTCAGACCATAGTACAGAGGGACTGTGGTAACACAAATGAGTCGCATCAGGTCTTATGGTGTCATCCTCTTTATTAGACATAATATACACTTCCTTTTCAAATATCAAGACCTACATGTTGACACGAATATAATGAACATCAATATATATCCATGAAAATTCATTCAAGAATGATCCATATTTGACCTTCAAGAACAACTCTCTATAAATTAAAAGGAACCCCCTCTTCTTGTGAACATTGTAGGTCGAGCACACGATTTTGTGTTGGATGATCCAATTTTTCAACACCTGGAAACAGTGGAGTTCAAACTTCAAATAGAGATCGGCAAATTAAGTTCAGAGGTGAATTCAAAGGGTTTAAATCTTAATACTTAAGCTATGGATCATTTTCTCATATCTTTCTTAATATAAAAAAGTAACTATTAAAATCAACACTTAGTCCCATGGAAAGTTTGTTATCACCAGTGGGTTTGTTAAAATGTTCTTCGATAAAAAAACCCGCCATAATTAGTTAAATTATGGTGGCCACTCACTGTGTTTGATAAATGTTGTGACAGGTTACCATAGTGTTTTCTATTTAAGTCAAGTAGTCGCCAAGGTAGCAGATGTTTCTTTTTAGACTAACAGTGTCTCATTACACGAACAACACCTCAAGGCGTGACATTTTGACATTTCTCGCACGAGTAAATTTCACCAACCAATATATTATGCCCATTTCTTAAACCTTTAGAATACTATTCCTCGGCGAGCAATTTGTTGGCAAGAACCAACTTGTCACCAACCGTGGTTCAAACTGAAACAAACAGTGTTGTCGCAGACGCCTGTCAGCAATGTCTGTCACAAGTCTAAAAGATACTCTCCAAGAGCGAAAGACGCTCATAAATAATTTTGGAAGAGAACCAAAAGTATGTTAAATAGGATGTCATAAGTTGAACGTTTGCCATGCACATGTCCAGACGTCTGAACTGCGCATATCTTATCACAGAAATGGCAAATTTAACATTTGTGGGCGTGAGTTTTGTCTCATGAATTTTAATCATCAAGTGTAAACAGATTTGCAATGAGACATTTAAATATTTCTAAAAAATGTAATGAATAGTGAAATTAATAATCGTTCATAATTAGTTAAGTGATATAGTAATATTCATTATTGCGGCATCATTATATGATTTGATATTTTGGGCAAGTTATTTTATTAAGGCGCAAGTATATATGCAGTATGCAATGTAGATCCCAGTTGTAGTTAAATAATTGTCAATAGGTATAAACATTACGTATCCTAGCAACATTTCGAGCACTTGTGCACAGACGCAGTGAGGTTGACATACTGACTCACACAGAGTGACTTTGGGATGAAGGTCAATACAGGAGCTAAAATGTCCTGTTTGTATCGCGTCTGAGATTTGTGAAAGTATCACAGAGGCAGCTTATCTTGCTACCAAAAAAGCACGTTCAAGCCGATATTGTTTTTGTCTATGCTTTCAAATGTTAGTGTCGAGATGACTGAGCAGTCTAGATGCGATTAGTGTTCAGCTTTAATGGCGAGCGCCTCTTCAGCTATGTAGAATCCTGAACGCAAAAGTCATTGATTCCACATTTTGACAGCTAAGTGGCAAAAGGAAATGTAATTTTTTTGAAAATTTCTTAACATAAGTAAGAGTTTCCACGTATATTTACCGCAAGGACTGTCGTCCTTTCGATTGCCAACAAAATGTTTTTCGTCTTTCAAAAATCGCATCCAGGTCGTAATCTCGTTTTTATGTAACAAGTTATTAAAGTGGTTGCCCTTTTATTTTGTTTGAGACTAGATTTTCGCCGACTAAACAATCTTGTTATACTGAAACGCTAAAGCATGATACAATTACAAATCATAAGCCTGACGAAGGGGTTACTTGAAAAGCAAACACAAAATTGAGATCAATTTTATTTCTCTAATGTTACTTCAAACAGTGTCGATATTTCCCGATCATTCAAATTTCAATTACAAAAAATAGTGTTTGTGAATGACAAATTTTGAAAAATAGTGTTGAAAGCTCCCTTTTATCTTGCAACAATGGGGAAAAATAGTTCGTCAATGGGATAATAACTGATTTCAAAACTGGCCATTCATGTCATCCATAGCATCGCAATCAACCTCGATTGTCATAGTTTCAACTCTTCATTGTAAGTGAACGGTGACATTTTCAAATGGCTATGTCTTCTGAATTGACAAACTCCCTTTTCAACAGTGGTGTAAATTAATTTGACGTAGCAAAACTATTGTAAAGGATTTTTTTCAAATGTTTTTTGATCAAAAACATAATAAAGAGTTAGGTAGTGGTCACTGTGACGACTCATTGTGTCGGTCAATTTGCCATATTTCCGAAAATGTTATGACATGTTACAATTGTGCTTCCAACTTCATTCAAGTAGTAGCCAAGGTAGTCGATGTTTCTTTCTTGAAATTGGGTACACCGACATTTTCTCATGACATAAACAACTCAAGACGTGATATTTCGACATTTCTCGCCTGAGTCAGTGACACCAACCCATATATCGTACTCATTTCTTGAGCAAGAATAGGCTTGGGCAAGAATTGGCTTGTCACCATGTTAGGGGCCAATTAAAACAAAAGCGTTATCAGGTAAGATCACACATGCCCGCCAGCAATGTTTGTCCCAAGCCCAATAATACTTTCCCACAGCGAAAAATGTTAATCACAAATTATCAACGGATGAGCGACTTTAAAAGTTGAATTGTTGCCACTCACATGTCGAGATTTCACATTTCCAATCACAGACAACTGCGAATATTTCATAAATGGGTGATTTTTGGCTTATGATTCTTTAATTAATAACCTAGTCTTAAGAAAGCTATGAGACATCCAAATACTTCTGAATTCTTGTGATGTATGGGAAAATTATATCACTTATTTTTTCATCAGCATTAGTAAAGTAATATAATATATGATTTCATTTGATAATTTCGCAACTTTATGTTATTTATACATGATTAATTTTCTTCACAAGCATATAGGCAGTATTTAATTCAGATCCCCGGCGCTGAGCTAGAAGATTGTCAATCGGTATTAACATTGAGTATCTTAGCAACATTTCGAGCACTACTGCGCAGACTCATTGAGGTAGACACGTTGACCCACCCTGGGTGACGGGGTGAAGGACAAGGCATAAGCTGACAATGTTCCGTTTGCAGTTCGTCTCAATTTGTTGAAGTATCACTGAGGCAGCCTAAAGTTTTTTGCGATGTAATTTCTGGCAGGCCCAGCATACTTACATAACGGGAGAGAGAATTGCGGTAAACCTATATTTTTTATCATCAGTGGGAGAGAGATTGAAAAAGACAACAAGGGAATCAGAAGGAATTTGGTTGTTTCACTTCTCCTAAAATATTACTTTCTGTTTAAAATACCATCGAGTGCGTACGTACAGGTCGTAATTTTTTGCAGTTTTCACTAGCTTTTCTGTTCACCCAAAGAGGCACGTTCAAACCATTTTTGCCTATGCTTTCGAATCTTAGTGTCGAGATGAAAGGGCGACCAAACCACGATTAGTGTTCAGCTAAAATGGCGAGTGCCAATCCAGCTTTGAAGAACCCTATATGGAAGGCCACTCATTGATTCCATGTATTTTGACAGCAAAGTGGCCAAAGAAACATGATTGTTTTTGTTTTAACTTCCTTAAGTGCAAATAAAAGGTTTGACGGTGATTTGCTGCAAGGCCCGTCCTTTCAAATGCCAACGAGAAAATAATTCGGCTGTAACATTGACCCCAGTGTCAAAAGCTTAGTATTTATGAAGCGTGATATAATAGTTGTTGCCCTTGTACTAGATTCTCGCGGAGTAAATATCGTTTTAAATTGCTACTTTGTGATGACATTACAAATCACAGGCTTGACGTACGACTTACTTTAAAAGCAAATATTGGGCTTTTTTACTTCTCTAAGATTACTTGATAGAGTGACAATATTTTGAAAGCATTCAAACGTGAAATACAAAAAATACTTTTCGCCAAAAGTAAACTTTGGAGAAGAAAAAAAGTAATGATGGCTCCTTTTCGTCCTGTAACAATGGGTAAAATGTTCATCAAATGTTCATCAAATGTAGCATAAATTTATGATCAAAGCTAATCACGCATGTTATTCATAGCACTGTCATTAATCTCGGCCGTGGTTGTCATGGTTGCATCCCATCCTTGTAAGTAAACAATAACTTGTTAAAATTCCTCTGCATTCTGAATAACCCAATTATCCTGACAAGTGAAATGTCCTTTTGACTGAAACAGATAATCAAAATTAATCAATCAAATCACGTTGAATTATAGTGTTTTAAGAGCTGTTAACACAAGTCATGCAAGTAAAAATTATCTGTATAATATTCTACAATGTTTCGCTGTGTAAGTTACACTTAAGATCAATTGAATTAAGGCTGAAATTAGTCGACACTGAGAATTTCTTGATTGTAAACCGCTACGTCCACGCAGAGCTGAGGGAGTCACCCTGCCTTTTGACATAAGAAAAGACACTCGATTTCAGTGTCTTGTTTCGATCTGTGTATAATGCTTATCTATCTGTGCTCTCTTCTTGACGCAAGGCTTTTTCTTTCTTTTTCTTTCTTTTTCTTTCTTTTTCTTTTCTTTTACCCAATAAGACACGTAAAACATGATTTTCCCTATGCTTTCGAATCTTAGTGTCGAGATGAATGGGCGACCTAACCGCGGTTAGTGTTCAGCTACAATGGCGAGTGCCGCCCCAGCTCTGTAGAACCCTAAATGGAAGGTCACTCATTGATTCAAAGTATTTTGAAAGCAAAGTGGCAACAGAAAACATAATTTTTTTGTTTTAACTTCCTTCAAAGGAAATAAGAGTTTTGATTGTAATTTACTGCAAGGCCTATCCTTTCAAATGCCAACAAGAAAATAAGTAGCCTGTCAAAATCCACCTCAGTGTCAAAAGCCTAGTATTTATGAAACCAGATGTAATAGTGTTGCCCTTGCACTTGATTTTCGCGGAGTAAACATTGTTTTGAATTGCAACAGTGTGATAATATTACAAATCACAGGCTTGACGTACGCCTTACGCTATTGGGCTTTTTACTTCTCTGAGATTACTTCAAACTGTGTCGACAGTTTTGAAGCGTTCAAACGTAAAATAGAAAAAAAAGTTTGCCAGAAGAACCATTTCGAGAAGAAACACAGTTTTGATAGCTCCGTTTCGTCTTACAACAATGGGGAAAATATGGTTCATCAATTTGAGCATAAATTAATCAAAGTTAACCACTCATGTTATTCATAGCTCTGTCATTAACCTCGGCTGTGGTTGTCAGGGTTGCAACCCCTCCTTGTAAGTAAACAATAACTTGTTCAAATTCCTCTGTCTTCTGAATAAACCATTTCTCCTGACAAGGGGAATCTGTTTAACTAAAAAACAGAGAATCAAACTTAATCAATCTCACTAAGCTGAATTATAGTGTTTAAGAGTTGTTCACAAAAGTCATCCAAGTAAAAATTATCTTATAATATTCTAGAATATGTCGCTTGTAATTAGAATTAAGATCAATTGAAGTCTGGCTGAACCGTCGACAATGAAGCTTTCTTGATTGTAATCCACTACGTCAATGCAAAGCTGAGGGAGTTACCCTGCCCTTTGACATAAGAAAAGACACTCGATTTCAGTGTCTTCTGTATGAAATGCTTATCTGTCTGTGCTCTCTTCTTTTTGATGCAGGGCTTTTTCTTACTGCAAATGCATTACTCCTTGAATTTCAATCTTTGCTTACTCTCGTTCCCTCCGGGGTTATCACTTTTTCCCGTATTGAGTTACACCAACAGTTTTTCACGACATAAACAACAATTTAAGGCGCGACCTTTCGACATTATCTGCCTGAGTAATCTTCACAAACCTATATATCATGTTCATTTGTTTAACCTTTCCAATTATATTTGTCTACGAGCAAGCGTTGGGCAAGAATGGGCTTGTACCCACCGTGGGTTTACATTGCAACAAAAAGTCTTACAGGATAAGGTCGCAGACACCCGTCAGCAATGTTTGTCACAAGCACCAAAATTACTCTCCAAGAGCGAAAAACTCTCATAAAATAACTTTCGATGAGAACCAAAAGTATGTTAAATAGTGATCTAATAAGGTCAGGCCAAAAAAAAAATGTGCTGTTCCGATTACATGGTTTTCAAAAATAGGGTAGGTAGGTAGGGAAATTTTTTTTTTTCATTTTTTTTTTTATTTCTCAATGTGCATTTTGTACGCGTTCAAACAAACTACCAGTGAACAATTTCCTCATGAAACGCACTCAAATTGAATACCAATATATTAAAATAAAATATTCATCAGTAGAATTGAAGTGTGTGGTTTATTAGACTGCTACGGAAATTAATATGGCTGAATAACAATTCTTTGACAGGAAACTGAACTGTTTATCCACAGGTAAATCCTCAGCTTTTTGCAGTCACTCGCAAGAAAAACGCACATACTTTACGTTGAAGTTGTTTGTAGCCTCGCCAACCTGTATATTTGTCTGCAGTACTTCCAACCACGGCCAAGCAGCATCACTGGCACATTCAAGTCGAATAGAGTACATTTTAAATTCAGAAAAACCTGGATGGTGTTCCTCCAAAATTTCTTTGAATGTTCGGTTCTGTTTAACAGAAGACAAAATCGACCTTTCTTCGCCATGATCGCATTTGCGAAACAAAATTGAGTACATGTTATGTCCATCCGAGTCACATTTAGTTTGAGACGAGGCCTGCTATAAGTAGGGATACCAGGCCCTTTTTTGTTCTTGGTTAAACTTACTTGAATTGTATGTTTTCTTGAAGATCTTGTCTCAGGATTCAAAAAACCTTTTAATGATGGTTCTATCTTGTCTACTTCCAGGGTTATGATTTTTTTAGAATTAAAATATGCTTGATTTTTTTGACAAATGGTCAAAAAATTTCAACATATGGCTAAGAGTCATTTTGTGGGTATCCCTATGAAAAAATATAGTTGTATAATAACATTAATTCTCTAACTAATCTGCTTTAAAATACTTTTTGTGCAATATATTGTAAGAGTACGGTATAAGGAGCTTTTGTTTTCTTTACACAGAGACTTGAAAATGCCAAAAAAATTGTGAGACAGAGTTGAAAATTGGACAGCACCATGTAAAAAAAAAGCTATTTTTCAAAAAGCTATTTTTCGCCATTTTCAAACTACTGTAACTTTCAGAGTTTTTAAGCCAGCTCTGTCAAATTTTGGACAGTTAAACTTGAGTAATAACAAAAAGAATAAATATATTTTAGATCTGTAAAATTTCTTAAATGTTACATTTGAGAAATTCTGATATTCAAAAAACCAAAAATCATAGGAATATGAATAAAATAAGTCATTGTTCAACTGATCAACTCACAGTAACAGAATGATCCCCCTGGAGCTGTCCTTTACACAAAATATTACTCCCCCTAAAAAGCTGTCATCTTGTTGTACTCAGTTTTCAAGGGTTATGATTTTTTCCTTTCCTTTCCTTAGATTTTTCATTCTCTTCATTTGCCCGTCTTTCAACTTGTCTTGTTTATCAATTCCCGATTCCTGCAATACCCCTGTCTGTCATTTTCCCCAGTTTACGTTAATGCTGTTTAAAAATAAAGGTTGTTTACATACATTTATTATAATAATAACCATGGCATGCTGACTTTATTCCCATACATCATTGAAAGAGTATTCATTCTGTTGTCAAATATCATTTTGTAAATTTTGTATAACATCAACAGATGAAAAATGAACACAGCTTAATGTTCGCAAAACTACCAGGGTTAACGTTTGAAAACAGCTGATTGTAGCGTTGGCAGTTACGGGCCGTTCAACCAAGTACGTACGTACGGCGAAATTCACGGTAAATTCCGAACGCACAGATTTTGAAACTACTGAGAACTGACCTTAACACACAGGTTTTGGTGTACGGGTTTATACTTTAATGATAGAATGACTATAAAAAGTAAAATTTACCAAAATTTTGCTCGATTCACTATCACAAAACACTTCCGGGTTTTCACTTGGCCTGCATAATATGGCCATGCTGTACTGTGCGTGGCGCGGTTCGGAAATGACAAGAATGTAAATGAAAGATTACATCAAAAAATGGCCATGAAAATGCTTCAAACTTTCCCCAAATTGAATATAACAGTTGCTGTTTGGTATACTAACTCCGATCACTGAAATTGTCCCTGCAGTTTAGCGAAAACCTACCTACAAAATGCCGTTTAGGCACTGAACAACATACTGTAACGAGCCATTCCATTCTAACATAGGAAGTAGTGGCCTGAGAAATGTGCGTGCCGCAGTACGGCACGCTGTATGGCGAAAAATAATGCTTGATTTTGAGCGCTAAAATGACATGATATTTAATCTTTATTTTCAAAAAAAATCCCATGGTAGAAAGAGCAGTTGAATTTGAATTTTTTATCGAAAATTTTATTGAATTAGACCTAATACTTTTTGAGATACAGCAGTTTGAAAACTGGAAACTGTTCAGTGTGCAACAACTGTCAATGTCATGTCATATCGCAAGTTTTCATGAGCGTCTGGCATCACTTCTATAAGAATGACGTATTAGTTCTCGCGTGATTCGCGCGATTTGTCATAGTTCTCGCGTGATTTCATGCGTTTCACGTTTTTTCATATCGTTATTTTGACTTCCGGGTTTACGAGGCTCTAAAAAGTCTAGGGTCGGGGGGTTAAAATTTGGGTAGGTCGGGTAATCGGAACAGCACATATTTTTTTGTTTGGCCTCAACGTTTGCTATGCACATGTTGAGACTGCATATATCGGATTACAAACAATTTTGAATAATGCATATTTGGGTGAGTCTTTTTTGTCTCCAGAGTCTTTAATCATCAAGTATTAATACATGTGCTATGGGACATTCAAATATTTCTGAAATTATTGTAATTAATGGTCAAAATATACCACTTTAGTTTCTATTAATAGCAAAGCGATACGGTTAATCTTCATTATGCAACAGCCTTATATGATTTCATATGATATTTTCGCCAAAGTATTTTATTTGCACGTGATCAATTACCTTTACAAGTATACAAGCAGTGTTGGATCTAGATCCTTGGCCGTAACCTAGCTAGAATGTTGTCAATAGGTATAAACATTGAGTATCCAAGTAACAATTTGAGCACTAGTGCGCAGACGCTGTGAGGTAGACACGGAGCTGACAATGTCCTGTATGAATCGCCTCTTAAATTTGTTGACGAGTATCAGGGAGGCAGTCTATAAAGTTGTTCACAATATGCTTTCTTGCAGGTCTAGTATTTCTTACATAGCGAGTGGGGAACTAGCGGGGAACCAATATTTTTACAATCAGTGGGTTGAGTGCTTGAAAAAGTCAACCAGGAGTAAGAAATAAGAATTATCCTCCTCTCCTCCTAAAATTTTAATTTTGCTTGAATATCTTTGAGTTTGTATGTATTGTCATGAATGTTGGCAGTCTTTCCTGTATTAACATTTTAACCAAAAAATCTCTTCAAGCTCATGTTGTGTTTCCTTATGCTTTCGAATCTATATGTCAAGATGATTGAGCGGCCTAGCTTCGATTAGTGTTCTCCTAAAAAGGTGAGCGCCGTCTCAACTATGTTGAACCCTAAAATCGAAAGTCATTGATTCCACAATTTGTTGACAGCAAGTGGCAAAAGAAAATATCGTGTTTTGTTAAAGTTCCTTCCATAAAAACAAGAGTTTAAGGATGAATAATCGCAACGACGGTCCTTTCAAATGTCATCAACAAAATGACTCTTCTGTCCAAAATCACCTCAATGTCTAAACCTATGTTTGTCAAACCAAATATCATAGTGTTTGCCGTTTTATTTAGTTTGAGACTAGATTCTCGCCTAGTAAACATCCTTGTCATGTCCACCGTTACTGAATCGCTGCAGTATGATACAACTACAAATCTTGGATTGACGTAGGATATTTAATAGCAAACAGGTAGCTTCATTTTACATTTCTAATGTTACTTCAAAGAGTGTCGATATTTGGAACGCATTCCTATGTAAAATACAGAAAATATTGTTCGTCTAACGCGACATTATGAAAACATAAGTTTGATATCTCCTTTTTGTCTTTTAGCAAGAAGGTAACCGATGAAATTGTTAGGTGTCGAGTCGTTCATCAATTGTGGCATAAATTATTTCAAAGCAATCCATAACACTGTCATTACCCTCGGTTGTCATGGTTGCAACCCTATCGTTGTAAGTAAACAATGACTTGTACAAATTGTTCTGTCACCTGAATTAACTTCCTCCTCTTTCAACCGTCTTACAAACAAGAACTTCTTATTGTCGACTTTATTTCAGCCTCAATTCCATGTCGCTGAAGCCTTAACATACAGTGTTAAACACGGTGAAATGCTATATAGTAATATACGAATGATATTTTACTAGCCCCTCCTTGTCATCCCGTTAATCCACAACATGTAACGAGTTTTATATTCCTGTAGTCTTAGGCTGCGTTCCCGAATGTTGGTGAGGGGGAAGCTGGAGGATTGAGATTGAAATCTTTTATTTTTCAGATCCCTCTCAATACCCTTAAAAATTATCAAGTCCCCATTCCATTTGTATGACTTTTTTTTTAATTCCTCCAGTCATCGTGTAGCCGCATGTCTATTAAAATTGTACGCGCAGAAAAATTAACATGTATTGCACAGTTCTGCATGCTCGCAGATGTTCTACACTTCCTGTTAGTAACAATTTGTAGTACCATATTCCTTTGGCAAGTTTATAAATTTATTTACTTTAAATGCTCCAGAGGACTTTTTGGATTTATCAGTCCAAGTCGACTTGAGTTAATCTAACACTGGCCAGGTCAATGGCATGTACTGAAGAGCACACAGAATGACTACATGGCTACATTTTGCCACTTTGTAAAAACTGAGCACAATGACCTATCGAATTTTTCAATGGTACAAGAGGTATGACTTAGGAGTATTTAAGAAGTTTTACTGTTAACACGATTGGAACTAATTTGGGATAATTGGATAGGCGCAATTTCTCAAGAATTTTAGAAATTTGTCTAATATTACCCTATATTTGCTTATCATCTTTAAAATTTTATTCAAAATTTATGATGCTGTTGAAATGTTATGGGTAAGAATCAGCGCATGATAGTATCTAATGCAATATTGTTCAAAACATAGGAACAATATTTATATTTGAATGAAAATGTGTGAGCTTGTCTATAGTTTCTTCATTACTGAAATACTAGTACTAATCTCAGTTTGTCACTTTGCCTCGACCAAAATGAGGTCTTTTGATTGCTTTACAGTTAAGTCCGTCGGGGTCATTTAAAATGTGCCCTGACTCAATTTAATGTTAATGAAGCCTTAAATTCACGAAAAAGTCAGGGGCATTTCAAAAGTGCCCTGACTCAAAAGTCGTCAATTGGAGAAATTTTCAGCATTTTGTCTCGTTTCTTCGGTACATTTACACAAAAATCAACATGTTTTCATAAAAATGAATCCGATGAAAGAGGTATGCAATAATCATTGTGTTTTCGTTGTTTTTTTAGATGAGAACAATATTTCAAATATTACACTATTCTATCATTTTGTAAAATTTCGGCTGTAAAAATTCGATTTCGTTACATTTTCCTAATAATTACTCTCATCCAATTTTCCCAAAATAGTTCCAATCGTGTTTGTTGTGTTATTGTGCGATGAGAATGTTTTTAAATTGACTATAAGTGATTTTGTGAAAAACAATGACTTTTCATCGTACATTTGTTGAAAAAAAAGCAAGGTGACCGCATCTTTCTTTCTTTAATATTTGATTTTTTCCGATATGACAAAATTCAAACTCCCAGATAACTTCCCAGTGTCCTGGTCTTCCATGTGTCGCTCTCTGATCTGATATTGTGTAAAAGTATATTTCACTGTCGTGAGCATCATATGACCCAAGCTACTCTTTAATTCATCTGAGTCATAGATATCTCTGTTACTTGTACTGCCGGTATGTAGTGACAGTGATACTGTCCGTAGGCATTAGGAGGGGCAGCATATACGTTCGCATTTGCAACCATTGTGGGTTCACCAAGGACAGCTCGGGCACGTGGACATAACCATGGCATGCAGCTAAGCGTCGCCATTCTTACCTTCCTGAGTGTTATTTGGACACGTCATAGTTGGTTTTATACTTTC
>NW_027248277.1:14256963-14293741 GCF_041260155.1 Ptychodera flava | reverse complement strand
CTGTAAAATAGTGAAGCTTACATGTAAGAGGGAATTTGCTCGTAATCTTCACTATTTATCGAATGACACGGAATTTGGAACAGAAAGAATACCATAGACCCAATTGTTCTATGATAAAACTAAAACTATGTAAGATTGCTACCGTGATACTGATAGTAAAAGAGTTACAGAGTCATACATTTTCATTACATTTTATGGTGATCAAATCTTGATCATAACCTGCATCTTCGTAAACTTTTATCTAGGGCATCTTTCTACCATACCGTGTGTTTTTTTTTTTAAATTGGCATGATCAAGATGATCGAACTTTAAAAACATCGCACATCTCACATCGGTGACATCGTAGCACCGCCGAGTACTGTCGATCGTTGGTTACATCTTGACACACAAAATCTGTGCGAATGTTATTGAACGGGCGATTTCTCTGTGCCTCATGCAATTATTTGTTACAGTTGAGCGCTATTTCGAGCCACAATGAGTACATGGACGTCAATGACCGCAACTTCAAATAGCCAGTCACCCTTGTCTTTGGGTCACTCGCATCATGGCAGTTTTTGCAACGTTTGCTGCGATGACTGATAGTGGTTTGCACGAAGTCAAAGACCGCTAAACAAAAACAAATAGCCGCTTGAAGGAAATCGGCCTTGATCACTAATTGCAGTGAATACCGTTAAATTCATGCCACGAACAGGAACACATCGTTTGAACCTTATCTTAGACTTGCCCCGTGTAGCCTGGCTTTCCTCGGCAGCTGACTAACCAGCTAGCTAATCAAGCAAGACGTTCACCACATGACTACGCAACAGACTGCCATTAGCGCGTAGGCCTGCTGATGTTTAGTCCTTCAGTTTTGATACCTAGGCCCTATATGCCCACAGACTTGGAGCAAGTCTATCTTTATCTGTTTGATTTTGTGTTCGCCGATACAGCTGAAACCACAAGACTGATTCCCCTAGACATGCCTCAAACTAGCTACCGGAGGCCTATAACCGGTAACACCACAGCACTGCCATGCAGACTCTAAACTCAGTAACTACTGCAGAACATTATTGTATGGACGAAGCCCGGGTTGAAACCTATACATGGGAGTGAATCAAATTTCTAAGGACGAAGTTCTTAGTCTCAAAATAATTAAATATGCAATGAGCAGATAATTGACATGACACTCACAGTATCATCATATTGTTCTGAGATTGTCTTCTGTGAAAAGTTTCATGAATTGTTGTACAGTGTTCCTTGATATATGATGGACACTGCCATTACTCTCTCCATACGGAAACCACTATATGAAAAAATGATATTGCATAACTTTATTATTATGCAAACCACACTAAACAAAATCTTACCAATTCTTGCAATTTGCATATGGTACCTGTCTATTAGATCTGAGTTGAATCTGTACAGGCGTTTTCGAGTTATTGTGCAAGCAGACAGACAGTCAAACACTCACACTTACACACAGACAAACAGACAGACATCGCTATGACGATAGCTCACGTGTGTGAACACGTTAGCTAAAAAGATGGAAGGAGAAAACGTTGATCTGGAAAAATAAATGGATGATGCCTATAATGAAATATGTTGATAAGTAGATGCTGCACTTGAAGCATGACATTTAGATGATTTTATGGTTAGTGCAGATGTGCGGGATGGAAAATTATGTGACAGGCTGAGCTAAAAAAGTAAGAAAAAAGTACTATTTAGAAGCAAATGAATTACTTAGAAGGGTATTATGACCTGCTCCATAAAGCATCAACAGAAACGGTAACCCCGGAAGAAATCGGCTCATCGATTGAAATCACATAATTGAAAGTAAAAGTAATGAGACAATTGATGAAGAATAAATAACTGTCGATGATGAGCCACAGATTGCAAGGAGACAGCTTCTAAACCTTGCAATGATTTGGATAACATATTGAAGTGTGTTGCCTGATGGCACGCTTGCAGAGCTAACACCCAACCTTCAGGCAGATTTAGCAAAGACTGATACCTGAATTGAAATGCAGTATGAAGAGTTTGATACCCCTTTGAAAAGATGGCAGCCAATAATTCATTGTGGCAGGTTGTTTGGGATCCAGATCTAAGCCAGTCTTTCAAATGGAAATGACTGGCATAAGCTTCACTCGTAGCATCACTTTGAATGATAGTGGCAGCAATCGCACATGTCCTATGCGGAGTTGGTGGTCCTGTTAGTGGGGCTAGGTGCGGTTACACAGAAACAGAGGTCAGAACAATTTGAATGGTGGCTGAAAGATCATGTGGCTGAAAGATCAGCAGCAGTGCTGTCATACCAAGGTTTTACCGGGTCAGTTGCGTGTACTATATTTCGTTTGAGATTATCTATGAATATTTCTCACTACACTGACTTTACCTGTGGTCAATATGTCAATAAAATAGGCGCCAGAGCATTGAAATACATTCTAAAATTGTGCAATCTATTTTGATATCATTTACTTTCTGCCACATTGCAAATTGGTGTTTATGATTTTTTCCCTCTATTTCAAGAATCATTCATAGCCACCACTCCGTATCTCCTGTGTGACTCTGTAATGGACCCTTCCATTTAGCACTCATATTAATAATACAAAAAGCACCTGACATCGACATGTTACTGCAGCATTACCATAAGAGGCCTAGTCTTCTTAACAATTACTGTGGACGCGGAGATTGCAACATATGTCAGTAGTCTACGTTGTTGGATATCCTAAAAACACGTATGAGGAACGCAAAAATAATAACGACATTGAACTCACTTCTGTGAAAATTTATAGTTTACTATGGCGTTCGATGTGGATTGAGACACACCCTTACTAAGATATATATGGATATGGATATATATATATAGATATGGATATATATATATAGATATGGATAAAATATATATATATATATATATAGTATATATATATATATATATATATATATATATATATATATATAATATATATATATATATATATATATATATATATATATATATGGATGTGTTCGCAACAGTGGTGTTCAATAATGTCGTTATAACTATTTTGAAATTTCTTCTGATACGCTGCAAGAAAATCCAGATTTCTCCCAAGTACATCTAAAAGTGACCGTTCAAGAGTTCTAGTTGTCGTTTACATTAAAATGGACAGATTCTATAACTGGCAAGAAAAAGAAGCAAAACTCTTATTCATTTTTGTCTGCGAGCTAAAAGATACACACCAGATCTGGAAAAATATGTTTTCAGTTCTGTCGGATAAAAGTCGTCAGAATTTTCTTGTTCTTTTTCAATCCTGGTTAAGGCATCGTGTCCTGCCCCTAAACTTTGCAACTTTGGCAAGAAAAATATTTCTTCAACTGTACTCCCTTGAAGCTATTGTACTTTTTCACATAGTGAGCACCAGGACTATGTAGCAACGAAATTACGAATTCGAAACTGCCTGCTGTCTGAAACTTACTGAAATTGGTGTTACACAATATATCATGGAAATTTGAGAAACCAGCTACACAGAGTGTCATGAGAATTACACTAAAACGATCACTCTATACTACTTATGAAGCCAATTGAAATCCCTTCTGTTTATATTCATTGCCCAAACAGTTTAAATTGCGTAAGCGCCATCAACTATTTATTGGTGTGTGAATGAAAGTATTTCAGTCACATTTAGTTCAGATATAATACCCCTCAGTTCGATTTGTTAATATGTAATCTTAAACCCATGAATAATCTGGTATATGAGAAGCTCATCGCAGCTGGCAGAATTTTATACAAATGGATATCATACAGTTATTATGTGTATTATGGGTCTTCATCGTTAGGGTTCCTTTTGTGCAGCTCTCTTTTGAAACAAGACGTATTTGATAATGACTCTGATGACGATTATTCCTTTGTTACTATATTTAGAAACTGGCAGTGGCACCCCCGATATGGATGACTTGAAAGACAATGAAGGTATGTGTTATGGGGATGTTTGAGGTTTGTTCTCATTTGTTAAGTCTTCTTGCTAAACTCTAGTCATGAACAAATATTACGAGAGGAGATGGAAAATAATATAGGTACATTATATTACGTCTTGTGTTATCGGCTGATATTGAAGCACACTTTTATAGTTAAAACTGCTTTTTTCCACCGGTAGCAATAACATATTGAAAACCCATTTAAATCTGCATGTCTATACATTAGTCGCTATGTATGGAAAATACATTACATGCATGGATTTAGTAGAGTAGCTTATTAACATATTAATATTGTGAGTAACATGAACGTCAAAACGTTTTTTCAAAGGTTGATGTGATTGTAGATAGGAATTCAAACATTAAAATCAAGCTCTTGACCTTTCCCACACAGAATATCGTATTCTGCTGGTTGGAATTGACAACAACTTGTACAGATCGATTGCTGAGGGAAATTGGGCACAACTCCTAGATAATAGACAGCCAATAACTGATGTCGAAATGTTGAGTAATGACAGTCTAATCGCTTTAGACAAAGAAGGCAAAATTATTTGTAGGTTTCTTGGTGCGTGGACAGATGCAATACGCACATCTTGCTGTATGCGATGTATCAGTGTCGGTGTAAATAACACCATATTGGGAGTTGCAGACGACTATTTCGTGCACACATGGTCGAGTGACGATTCTACCTGGAAGTATATCATTCAAAACAGTGGTGGTGTGTCGAGAATAACATTTTCACCTGATAAATCAAAATTATTCGGTCTCGCCGTTGAAGGCGATATGATATACGAAGCTTTCCTTGGCAATGCATTTTGGATTGAAGTCAAAAGAGTACGTCCTGGTACGACAGTTGTTGACTTCGTTATATTTGCAAATAATCGTATTTACGCAATAGACACAAAAACATCTCTCTCTCTCTCTCTCTCTCTCTCTCTCTCTCTCTCTCTCTCTCTCATACACACACGTTATATGCAAAAATTCATCCGAACATTCATATGTGCGTATGTATGTATGTATGTATGTATGTATTATGTATGTATGTATGTATGTATGTATGTATGTATGTATGTATGTACCGCATTCCTCCGATTCTAAGACCCCGCCCGTTTATAACGCCCCCCAGGATTATTTGATCGATTCGAAATTGGCCGTTAGTTCGTTTATAACACCCCCAGGGGAAACACTCAAATTCTGACTGAAAAATATAGCCATTGTCATGTAATGAGACTTGTATAACCGCGACACCTACGTTGCTTATTTAAAGTCACAAACAATTGCCAAAGAGAACTATCAAACCTCCAAACAAGCATAATAATGTTTGGTGTTGAAACATGTCAATCGGGAACGGTTCTATCGTTCCTGGCGATAAAAGTCGACTTGGATTTCGCTACGTAAATGAACATTAAAAGAGTTGGATTTTTGAGCGTCTCGATCTAGCACAATGCCGTCTTTTCATGACTGTCATTTTGCTACCGTCAAAATAAGCAGATTTTTGAAGATCTTGATCAAGTACGAATCGAATATTTCGATGCCATTTGGCTGCCATAACATGAACATTACGATAGTCGGGTGTTTGAACGTGTCGATCAAGTACGATTCGCTCATTTCACGTGGTGAAAAAATCGTCCCTTTCAACGGGTTTCGCGAATGCACTTGACGGAACTGAAGGCAACATGATTTCCGATGAGATTCTGGTACTCGATGACGATTTTCAAATGAAGCCGTAGGACTCGTGTTTGATGACGAGGGTGAAGATGACAATATAGATTTTGACGGGTTTGACTTCGATGAAGAGGGCAATTGTATTTTGTAAACGCGGCATCCGAAGTTTCTTCCGCGCATGAACTGAAAATTCTTTGAATTTCTTTCGTTAATGTTTTATCAATTGTGTACATAGTTTTTCTCATGTAATAAATGTATTTATTGTTTGAATGGCATTTCTTGCTTGTGTGTGTCCTTTTCCTGAACTAGTCCCGGCAATGAGTAGGCAATAGTGTAACATATTTTCAAGAATATGCATGCTTTCGAAGTTTTGCGAGGGAGAAATACCAACTTCATCAACGGCCCTATACACTTGCAGTTAGAACAAAAACGTGCATATTCGTACAATATTCCGCACCGTTGATCATCAATGACCGAATTCCACATCAAGAGACATTTCGTTCATCGATACAAATCACAAAAAACTTCAAAGATTTATTGCAAAAAATTCAATTCATCAAATTGTAAAGCAGATTGGCGTAGCAATCTTTCGTCTTGGCCAGCCGATGCTTAAACACTTTTATCAGTTAGAGCATAGCGCCTGCCTGTTTGTAAGATCAAATTTCGTTTCGAGATACGGTTAGACTATTTGAAACTACCGTAGGAGCAAAACAATAAACTCACAACGTGTAATTGATCGTTTATTTTAAGGAGTACGCTAATTGAAAATCGTAAATAGAAACATCGGACGGACACCACCACACTGTATATGCTGAACAGAATTTTACCCTGACCTCATGCACTGACACCTTTTACCTATTGCGTGAATTGACCAATCACAGTCAGCGGAACTTTAGGGACTTTCCCTTTACTCATTGTCTGACCTTTGCGGCCATGCTATGGGGAGCTAGCTGCTGCTGGGAGCGTACTGTTGCAACGAAGTATCTTGGTGATTATCTATACACGAAATACGAAGATTTATTGCTATCGTATTGTTTAGCAAAAGAGGGTATGGCAAATAAGCTAATTTTCAAAACTTGTCGATCTCCATTAATTATACTGTACAGATTCGACTGCCAGTATCGACGCAGCATGGCCATGAGTCGATATCACAAAGTATGAGTTGTCTGCAGCGCTCGCATGAATAAAAAAACATTGGCATAAAATTTGCATGACATTGCATTAATTAGCATAAATTAACTACGACGTTCGATTTCGCGGTGACATCCATTTATAGAAACCCCACATGTTGTATGTATGTATGTATGTATGTATGTATGTATGTATGTATGTATGTATGTATGTATGTATGTATGTATGTATGTATGTATGTATGTTTGTATGTAACGTGTGTGTATGAGAGATCCATCTATCCATCCATCCATCCATCCATCTATCCAACCTTCCATGATGCATTGATTGCAAACGATTTTTGATATATGTTTGAAAATACAGTTTTCGATGCGGAAAGCAGATCGTTATAAATAATAACACAATGATATGTGCTACTTCAGTTTCATGCATCCTGGTATCATAAGACAGAATTGAAATGACTCCTAGGTCTAGCTCTACACTCTTATTTATGTATTTTGGACGCTCCATTTTAATTGTAGGTAGTGTTAAAATTTGATAAATGATATTTTTTCGGTGGCGTTATTTTGAAACCAACTCAAAGCGTTTGTTTGTTTAATAATGTAGATTTGTCAGCATTGGTAATGTGTAGCTTTCCTGTGTAAAAAGAATACATCGCTTATTTATGTTAGAGTAAAACGATGCTTTGTCCGTAATTGACATAATTGTCCTTCTTTTAAGGACAAGACAAACTTTGAGAGCTCTGTGCAATGCCGATACTTATCATTACGCAATAATTGCCATGTTATTAGCGAAGCGCGTATTGAAAGTGTTATCAGTGAGATAGATGTAAATATTCTCTGTGCTGCCCCTGTGATAACTTCGATGCAAACCACGCCTTTGACTTGACAGTTACCAATTAAGGAGCATATAGAATTGTCCAGGCAATATCAATCAGTTAGTTGATCTTTACGCTGGTCTCCGGTGATTACCCTCTTATTATGCAATTTGGTTATACTAGCCACATTTTTCATAGAGTTAGTTGTGTTCCTATTGAAGATCTTGTGAAGATTAGATCCCTTTCGAAAGTGTTTTTCAACAAGTTGAAGACATTTCTTGCCGATATTAGTTTCCACGTTCTTTCTTTTAGGGGGGGGGGGTTGAACCATGTGATGTTACGTTTCCTGTATTGTTTCTCCTCGCTGACTGGTTGGTCTTGAAATATTCAATTTGTTCGGTGTGTCCACCCCCTTGTCTTCAGCGCCGTATTGTAGTGACCTGTGTATTTATAAAGATGCTCTTATCACTGGATATTGTTGAGATGCATTTTGCTTATTGCGTCAGGGAAGTGTTTAATTTTAGTTAGGGGTGACAAGACTGTTTGTGGACATACATTGTTTGGTCCTTTGGTTTACGATACAGATAGACCTTGCCGTCATTCAGATTGAATGTCACATCCAAGACGTTTGCTATTTTCTGGTTTGCAGGATGCATGAAATTTAAGTAAAAGATATTATTACATTTTACCTGATGTAATTCGTGTTATTATTTATAATGCTCTGGTTTCCGCATCGACCAATGTGATTTCCCGGTGCGGAAACCAGAGCGTTATAAATAATAGCATAAATTACTTCAAGTTCAAAGTTTAAGTAAATATAACATACATTGTCACATTGTACTTGAAATAACTTGTGTTAATATATATATATATATATATATATATATATATATATATATATATATAGTATTAAAATATATTGTTAGTGACCCACTTTTTTGAAATATCAAATCATGCGAGACAATAAATATTGTTAGACGTATTAAGGTTGGTTCCTATTGTTATGTAGGTCATTTACCCCACACTCATCATGACCAGAGTTCAATTAGTCTAGAACATTCTCAAGGTCACTGCCCTTAATGACCTCACAACCTTGAATTCAATTAGTCATGTTTGGAATGTTCTGGAAAGTTGATTAGTTGTGTAAGAGAGATAATTTTAGAACAGTAATTAGCATGTCAATAAAAGTTCTAGATTGTTCTTATATGCCTTTATAAAAGGGACGTGCACAGCTTCCAGTCAGACTTTTGGGATCGTGTCTCTTGTGTGTTACTAAACTCCAGCAGTAGTCATTCTCAAGACTTTTCAAGACCTTCACTGTCAACGCTGGATTTATACTGTGGACTTTGTGCAGCTTCAAGCCTGCAAGCCAAAGGACTGTTCATTCATCCGACTGACTGTTACAACTCTGAGACTGGAGCTTTGCCGTCCCAGCTGAGATAAGTAGTCTGTACACTTTAAAGCTTGTACTCTATCCCTGACTTAGCAATTAGTTTTATTTTCGTAATAAATTTTGTTTAAACGTTAACTGCTGAGTTCACCCTTTTGTTCGTCTTCTCTGCACGTAACAAATTGGGGGCTCGTCCGGGAGACGAATATTTTGAGCCGTTTGACAACATTTTGACAGCCTTTTCAAAACTACTGTATACTGTGAACTCAGCGAAATTCAATCATGGCGGAATTCAAGCCAGACGAATTTATGGATGACCTTGATCAGGACACATTTAATTCCCTCAGAAAAGACAACCTCATAGCACTGGCAAATTTCCTTAAAGTAGATGTCAAAAGATCTATGCGCAAGCGAGAAATACAGTTCAAGATTGCAAACATTTAGTTAATTCTGGCCATTTTGAGGAGTCTGCCTTAAAAGATTATGAGCCTGAGTCTTCCTCTGAACTCAGAAAATTAGAATTAGAATTGCAGACAAATTTGGAGATTAAGAAACTAGAATTACAAATGGAAGAAAGACAGAAAGAAAAGAATTACAAATGGAAAAAGAGAGACAGGCATTAGAAAAAGAAAAAATACGAATGCAGTAGAATGGAAGAAAGACAGAAAGAAAAAGAAAGGCAGGAAAGATTAGAAATGGAAGAAAGACAGAGAGAAAAAGAATTGCGATTAGAAGAACAGCGATTACAGGTAGAAATAAAACGTTTAGAGCTTGGACAGTCAGGAAAATTCTTCCCTTCAGACAAGTTTGACATCACTAAGCATTTCAGGTTAGTTCCCCCTTTCCAAGAAAAGGATGTTGATAAATATTTCCTTCATTTTGAGAAAATTGCTCAGAGTCTGAATTGGCCTAAGGAGTCCTGGTCTATGCTTTTGCAGAGTGCTTTGGTGGGTAAAGCCAGAGAAATTTACATTCAGTTGTCAGTAGAGCAGGCTTCAAATTATGATTCTGTGAAGGAATTAATTCTCAAGGGCTATGAGTTGGTGCCTGAAGCTTACCGTCAGAAATTTAGGGATTGTGAGAAGGTGAAGGATCAAACTTATGTTGAATTTGCTCGAACAAAAGAACAACTGTTTGATCGTTGGTGTTCTTCTGAAAAGGTCAGTCAGAATTATGACAAATTACGACAACTTGTTTTGATTGAGGAATTTAAGAGGTGCATTCGGAGTGACATCAAGACGTTTATCAATGAACAAAAGGCAGATACATTGGAGGTTGCTGCACGTTTGGCCGATGATTATTCATTGACCCACAAATCTTCCTTTCTCAGCAAACCATCCCAGTCCTTTTCATACAGAAACAATGCAGGTAAATTTAACTCCTCCTTTTCATCCAAGAATTTCTCAAAGGACAGTAGAAAATCAAATGACAACAGTTCACAAAATTCAAGTAACACTCCCACATCATCAGATCCCAAGTCTCAATCTCCTTCTGACAAACAGTTCGGTACACTTTCTTGTAATTATTGTAAGAAAGACGGCCATTTAATGTCAGATTGTTTTAAATTGAAAAGAAAACGTGAAGGTCAAAGTGGTCAAAGTGGATCTAAGCCCACCGCTTTATTTCTTCATCAACTCAATTAGAGTCTAATAATGTGTGTAACACATTTTCTGAGGTTAAAGCCCTCTCATCCCCAATTAATGAGGTCGAGGTCAATTCTTCTCAAGATAGCATTATGGGTATTTTCGAACCATTTATTCATGATGGTTTTATATCACTTTCTAGTGATTTTTCTTCCGCTACCCCTGTCAAAATTCTAAGAGATACCGGGGCGTCCCAGTCTCTTTTGTTGGCAGATACCCTGCCGTTTTCTGAAAAGTCATTTTCAGGTTCTAAAGTTCTTATTAAGGGGGTAGATTGTAATGACTACATTCCTGTTCCTCTCCATAATGTCTATTTGTCTTCGGACTTTGTTTTCTGGACCTGTGACTTTAGGTATTAGGCCTTTTTTGCCTTTTGAAGGGATTCACCTTCTTCTTGGAAACGACCTTGCCGGGGACAAGGTCATTACTAATCCACTTGTGACTGATAATCCTAGTTTAGATCAGGATCCAGAGCCAATTGAACAAGAGATACCCGATTTATTTCCTTCATGTGCTATTACTCGAGCCATGTCAAAGAAAACTTCCGAGAATCAAAATACTCTCAAAAATAATGTCACAGATGTTGACTTAAATGACACCTTTCTCAGTCAGGTGTTTGACACGGAGCATTCCGTTATCCCTCGTGGATTTGAAACTTCCAGTAAAACTTCTGCTGACCAAAGTCAGACATTTTCTAGATCAAATCTCATTGCAGAACAACACAAAGACCCAGATATTTTGTCTTTGTTTGACAGGGTAGATGATGAAGGTAAAACTTCAGATAGCTCTGTTTCCTATTATACAAAGTCTGGTATTCTCATGCGTAAATGGAGACCTCCAGATGTTTTGGTTGATGACGATTGGGCTATAAAAACATCAAATTGTGGTTCCAAAGCCCTATCGTGCTGAAATATTGCGCCTGGCCCACGAAACGCCCTGGGCTGGTCACTTAGGAGTCAGGAAAACTTATCATAAAATTCTCAGTCACTTTTATTGGCCTAATCTCAGGCAGGATGTAGCACATTTCTGTAAAACTTGTCACACATGTCAATGGTAGGAAAGCCAAATCAGACCATTCCAAAGGCCCCTTTACAGCCAATTCCTGCATTTCAAGAACCATTTAGTAGGATACTAATAGACTGTGTTGGGCCCCTACCAAAAACAAGATCAGGAAATGAGTACATGTTGACAATTATGTGTACATCAACTCGGTTCCCAGAAGCCATACCACTGAGAAATATAAAGACAAAGACTATAGTGAGAGCTTTAGTCAAATTTTTCACTTTATTTGGCCTCCCTAAATGTGTCCAGTCCGATCAAGGCTCCAACTTTATGTCTGGTATTTTTCAACAAGTAATGGATCAGCTAGGCATTAAACAGTATAGGTCATCCGCCTATCATCCAGAAAGTCAGGGTGCTCTTGAGCGATTCATCAAACTTTGAAAACATGATTAGGACCTACTGTTTTGACACAGAGAAGCAGTGGGATGAAGGAATTCATTTTCTGCTCTTTGCTGTTAGAGAGTCAATTCAAGAGTCTCTTGGTTTTAGCCCATTTGAGCTTGTATTTGGACATACAGTCCGTGGCCCACTTAAGCTCGTTAAAGAGAAATTCCTGTCTGACGACGATGATTGTCTGAATATTTGCAATATGTGTCAGATTTTCGTACAAGACTCTCTAAAGCATGTGAATTAGCCAGAGAAAATCTTGAGTCATCTCAGCAGTCAATGAAAACCAAATATGATAAAAACACCTCAAAACGGAAGTTTGAACCAGGTCAAAAAGTTCTTGTTCTACTTCCAATTCCTGGCAAACCACTCCATGCTCGTTACTTTGGGCCATACCTAATTGATAAGAATTGAGTGATTTAAATTACATCATAATACACCTGACAGGCGAAAACAAAACAGCTGTGTCACATAAATATGCTTAAGCCATATTTGGATAGGATAATCCTACTATAACTCAGCCTGTCAGTACCGTCAGTTCTGGCCATTATGAAGATAGTGATACTGAAACTGACTTGAGTGAAAATACTCTTAACTCAAAGCTGGGCTCGGTCAAGCTTCAGAACTCAGAAATCCTGGAGAAGCTGGAGTCTACAAAGTTGGCACACCTCCAGCCAGAACAACAACAACAGGTGAAAGAACTGCTCCATGAATATAACACCTGTTTCAAGATGTTCCAACGAGGACGAACGTCATCTATCACGATGTTGATGTTGGGGACAGTAAGCCTGTAAAACAACATCCATACAGACTGAATCCAACAAAAGCAAAATATCTCCAGGAAGAAGTCAAATACTTGCTGGACAATGACTTTATTGAACCCAGTAAAAGTAACTGGAGTTCGCCGTGCATACTTGTTCCCAAATCAGATCACAGTTATCGTATGTGCACGGACTTTAGGAAGGTCAACACTTTAACAAAGACAGACACTTTCCCAATCCCGAGGATTGATGACTGCATCGACCGAGTGGGAAAAGCCAAGTATGTGACGAAATTTGACCTACTGAAGGGATTTTGGCAAGTCCCTCTGACGGATCGTGCTCGTGAAATATCCGCCTTTGTTACACCAGACGGATTGTTCCAGTACAAGGTGATGCCATTCGGAATGAAGAACTCTCCGGCAACGTTCCAACGGATGATCAACGACGTCATATCCGGGCTAGACGGTGTGCAGCCTACGTTGACGACGTCGTCCTGTATAGTGACACCTGGGAGGAACACATCAAGCTCATGCGGAAGTTCTTTGAGAGACTGAGTAAAGCATGTTGACTGTCAACCTTGCCAAATCTGAGTTTGGTTGGGCGAGGGTAACTTACCTCGGACATACTGTAGGACAGGGTGAGGTAAAACCTGTTGATGCTAAAATCAGTGCCATTTCAAGTTTTCCCATACCAAACTGCAAACGACAACTGATGCGCTTTCTCGGTATGGCTGGTTACTACAGAAAATTCTGTCCAAATTTCTCCACAATTACTGAGCCTTTGACTAACTTACTTAAAAAGAAAGTAAAGTTTGTTTGGTCAGAGCAATGCCAACAGGCATTTGATACACTTAAAGCCATACTGCAAAGTGCCCCAGTGTTGTCTGCACCAGATTTCACTTTGCCATTCAAATTAGCTGTGGATGCTAGTGATACGGCTGCTGGTGCTGTTTTATTGCAAGAGGATAGTCATGGGTAGATCATCCTGTTTGCTATTTTTCACGCAAATTTAACAAATCCCAGAGAAACTACTCTACAATTGAAAAAGAGTGTTTATCTTTGATATTAGCTTTACAGCATTTGAAGTTTATGTTACTTCTTCAAATCAGCCAATAGTGGTTTATATTGATCACAACCCTCTTGTTTTTCTGCAGAAATTTAAAGGCAAAAATCAGAGATTGCTAAGATGGAGTTTAATGTTACAGGAGTTTAATCTTGACATTAGACATATCAAAGGCAGAGATAATTTAATTGCAGACTGTCTCTCTCGTATTTAGAGTTTATTGTTGTTCACTTTCAAGAAATTTTACTTTAGAGTAAAAAAAAAAAAAATTGAGCACTTAAATCTTTTTCAAGATTACATTTGTAAAAGAAAGATTTTTCTTCGAAAAATTTTCTTTTTTTGAAGAGGGGGTGTGTTATGTAGGTCATTTACCCCACACTCATCATGACCAGAGTTCATTAGTCTAGAACATTCTCAAGGTCACTGCCCTTAATGACCTCACAACCTTGAATTCAATTAGTCATGTTTGGAATGTTCTGGAAAGTTGATTAGTTGTGTAAGAGAGATAATTTTAGAACAGTAATTAGCATGTCAATAAAAGTTCTAGATTGTTCTTATATGCCTTTATAAAAGGGACGTGCACAGCTTCCAGTCAGACTTTTGGGATCGTGTCTCTTGTGTGTTACTAAACTCCAGCAGTAGTCATTCTCAAGACTTTTCAAGACCTTCACTGTCAACGCTGGATTTATACTGTGGACTTTGTGCAGCTTCAAGCCTGCAAGCCAAAGGACTGTTCATTCATCCGACTGACTGTTACAACTCTGAGACTGGAGCTTTGCCGTCCCAGCTGAGATAAGTAGTCTGTACACTTTTAAAGCTTGTACTCTATCCCTGACTTAGCAATTAGTTTTATTTTCGTAATAAATTTTGTTTAAACGTTAACTGCTGAGTTCACCCTTTTGTTCGTCTTCTCTGCACGTAACACTATTGCAAAGGAATACAATATTATCCTGCTGTGTCTCTAACCTTTGGAGTTTTGTCGTACCGTAAGTTAGGTATCATCGGACACGAAGTCCAATACGGAGTACGATAACTTCAGGTGTTATCGGGCGCTATTTGACCTTGACCAAAAACATCTTTACGTCAACATAGGGTAAAAGGGGAGATAATTTTAGATACTTCTTCAAATACATTACTTCACGAAGTTAATCGTCGTGAGTCCAAAAACTGTGATTTTAAGTGACATCTTGCTGCTGACCTAAAATTTTTAACACGTGCACTGCGCTGCGCGGATTTCATTCTGTGCAATTAGCGGACGTGCTGAATGCGTTTGCTGTCTTTTCGTTATCGCTCCGTGCAGTCCCGGAAGTGCAGTAAGCAACTTTTTCCTGGTAAAATTGGATATAAAAAGGGCTCTCATAAGGTTATTCACAATTAAATACCAGGATTTATGTCCACGTACACCGTACACTTTGGTATTGTCCTCGACATTTTACGTCTGACTCAATGACAATACTTCCTCGGCAAAATGTACTCGGACATAAACCTCGGTAATTTGTTTATAACCATTTATTAAAAACTTCACTTGATCGTATCATCTACACATATTTCCGCACTGATTTTCTTAATCCTGTCCAATCCTATCTAGACATTGAAAACATAAGAAGTGAAAGAATGCCTGTGGATTTTACTAAGGGAGGTAAGAAGGCGATAAAAATCAGAGTCCAAATTAATTTCCAGCAACTGCTTGCATGCCTATGTGAGTTTTCGAAAATATATGTTCGCTTCGTCGTCTAAATGCTTACATACTTGAAGCGAATCACACATAATAATTTGCCATTCAATTAAGACGAATACTTTTATAGTGACTTTTTCTAGTAGAGTAACAATCACTGCCAGCAGAACAATTTTGAATAGGAGCTTTGCTGTTGGTGCTATTACGACGCGCTTTCAATTGGTTAAGAAATTTGATGCAGACGTGATGATCATTATTTTTTTGTCAAAATCCTGCATAGAGTTTACTGATGTGAACAGCACTGGACTAATATCAGGGGAATTAGTTCATGAAGGTAAGATAGAGATAATAATCGATGGTTAGGTAAATTCATGAACAAAAAGCGTGTTAATAATGATAAATGAAAATATTAAACCATATTTTAGATCAATATCATAAGTGTATATTTCGCACTCTGATTTAGGGGAATTACGAGTTGAGGTACCAGTCTGGATCGTAATGCTTTCAGTTACTGACGCTGACACACCAAAATGTAGATTATAACAGACCTTGTACTTTATTACAAGACGGTGACCGTGTCGTTCACCGTCAAAGGTCTGATCTCAATTCCTCTGGTCTAAGTTCTCTACAAAGTTAAATACATCTCAAGACTTATATAATTATACAAGTTATCACGTGGAAATTTTCCCGCCAGTGATGGCAATTTCTACGGAGGAAATATGTTGTAATTTCTTGCTAGAAATTTCATGGCTTCGGGCGTGACTGCCATTTAGCTACTTCTCACATTGCAAACGAATAGAACGATTTTAACTATGCCTACATTGTCATTTACTTTAAGCTGAGAAAAAAATCTTGAATTAACAACTGACGGAGATATTCGTCTAGTCAAAACCATTGGTCAACCTGACGCAAAGTCGGGAAGGAATTCTGTGAAAGGCGAATCTGACTCTTGTGAGTGATTCCTTTTTTTGTTGCAGCAGATCTATCTTTGACATAATCAACACTGTAAACATTTATTCATATTAAAATGTCAATATTTTAATAGCAGTTTTTTCGGAATACAAAGAGTGAATGAGGGGTCTGTATGGAACTGAAGTTTATAAGTAAGCGTATGAACTCTGAATTTCAGAAGTTAGAGTAGGTTCTATTGAAAACGAAATCTCCCTATCTATGGAAGAAGGGGTCCCCTGTTGTCGAGAACAGATTAAGCATACTGCAGGTAAACAAATCATCAGTCATATCTCTCTGTTAATCAGTCAAATCTAAAGTACATCATTGTCATCAGTCGATCGCCGAAGTCACTTATAAACGATGTCAATACAAACGTCGTGTTTCTGAATTTTCATCGCTTCTAAAAAGCTTCGTAACTTAATAGAGTATCTTCTTTCCAATGGTTTTAACCTTAACAACGATGACAATAATGAAACAGATTTTTTCGAGCTTTGTGGTTTACTGTTAACTCCGTAGTCAATTTAATGAAAGTTTTATTGCATTGCAAAATAATATTGCACTCAAGGGAAAGGTTTGTTCTTTTCGACGTAGTCACGGCATTATCTGCCCGGCTCTATCTAAAGGGACAGTCTATTTACAAAATTGGCTTTTCAGGAGGTTACACTAAAATAAGGATAGACGATTCTTTCAGCACTCATTGTAGCTTTTGGTCAATGTTTTTGAAAATTCCACGTCCACAACTAAAAGTCTTGATTTTCGTTTGCTGAATATTTATCATTTCAAGGCCAAATTTACCGCCAGTTAATACCGTTCAATCTTTCAGAGGGTCAAAATCTGAGAGGTTACTTTGACGTAGTACCCAAAGAAGAGGATAATATTTTCATTTGCCATTGCGGTTTGCTAAATTTTTAAAAATGTGATATGTGAAAAAGAAAATCATTTAAATTATTTCAACAACCTAGTATTACAAACTCGGCAATACCAAACATAAGAACACGATCGGAACTAATTTTGAATAATTTGATCGTGAAGTCATGTCGATGTAATCTGCAAATATAAACTTATTTCTTTCTTTTATTTACATTAAACACAAATGCGTAAATGTAAACGCATACAAAGTTGCTTGTTAATCATACATTGTTATCACTTTTTAATTGGGAATTTTGGAGGTCAAACCACCTGGACAAGAGTAGACAAATTTCACGTAATGTTTGTTAGAATCACCAAAGTTTGCATACGTGGTCCCATGGATCATCATTGTAGCTCAAGTTGTAAGCTGAAGAATGCAGAGTCTGTGAAAAACTGTACAAATTACCTCTCTACTCAGCAGTGATTTGCTAGGTTCAAATATATTGGCATTATCTACAGAGGAAATGTCATGTGAGTTCTTGCTTAGAAATTCCATGGCTACGAGCGTGACAGCAATTTAGCTACTTTTTCACTTTGCGAAACTAATAGAACGATTTCAACTATGTCTTCATTGTCATTATCTTTAAGCTGAAAAGGAAAATCTTGAATTAACAACTGACGGAGATATTCATCTAGTCAAGACCATTGGTCAACCTGACGCAAAATCGGGAAGTATCACAAAAGGAGTTGGAAGTTGAGAAGCGACACACAGACTTTTAGTAAACATTTAGATAATCAATGTAAGTCAGTAAAGTGTCTTTGTTTATTTAAAATAAAAACAATGCAAATTTAGGAAATATCAGCGCTTGTCTGTTTTAACAATTTTTTGTCCGCACATTGAAATGAGTGTTATTTACACACGTTAAATGTTAAACGAAGAGAAGTATGCAGATATTTTGTCTCTTGGATCCTGTTTGTGATGCATTTCACATAGTTGTGTAACATGTGTATTATTGTTGCGTTTATTTTTTAGGCAGCGTATGCTAACATTTTCCAATTCTTACCGTTCGTGTAGGCGATCATTAATCACAGGACTTGTTATATAAACTGAGTAAAATTAACATGTTTTGGTGACTTAATGCGTATGTACACAGGACTATGTACAGTTTCCGAATTACAGCAATTGATGGGTTTGATGAAAATCTGCTATCCATTGTCAATTAATTGCAGTGATAAAAGTGAATACTTGTATCTGTCAATTTTCTGCATTTACTTGGAATATAAGATTATGTGGTATTTTATCTAAATGTTTAAGGGATAATTTTATATCATGCTGCCATGCGCCACTCTCATTGGACGAAAGTACATTCCGACGATGCTAAAATACTTTTTAGCAGTGTTTAAAAGTGACCCTAAACTAGCATACGATGGGGAAATATATAAAGGGGCATTTGGCTTGCAGAGATATTTTGGGGGTAATAAATAATATGTTAAATAAATAAATAAATAAATAAATAAATAAATTAGTTAATTAATTAATTAATTAATTAATATTAATTAATGGTTAATTCAATAATTAGTAGTTTTGAAAGTTACACAGGTGTAGACTTTTTAATCTTCGCTTAGAAAGGTCTCACCGTACTTTTGGCAAATCTTGTACTGTCATTTTTACCGTTTTTTTCACCGACTACAAAACATAACCGAATACACTTCCAAGATGACTCTTGACCCCTTTTCTGTATCTGCATTAAATCGTTTTTTAACATGTCTGTGATCGCAATGTAATCTGAATAAAATGCAATGTTAATGAACACAATGCGTGTGTTGTCATTGAATACTGTGTGCTGGTGTTGTCAACGTAGTCCCAACTTACAAAAATGCTTGGTCTCGGGCACCGAATTTCGACGTTCGATCTCTCGGACGTCCGTTTTCTGCATTTGGGGACTGAAATGGCGCGAATGCATCATAAGACGATTGGGACACAAGAGGTCATGGGATAAAAATCCGCTTGCGCTATATGCCGAGCAATGTTTCAAAATCTCGACCCGCCTGCAACGGGGATTATAGATTAATATTAACATGTATTTTAAAAGGAAATGCTTTCCATTGCAGTAAATCAAGCCGGCAGAAATAGACAAACTGCATCAATCATGTATGCTATAAAATAACGTTTTTTTAATTAAAATTCAAGGGTAACCTAAATAGGTTTCCTTCAGAGGGAAGTAAAGAAATACTCTTATCTGTTGTTTGCACTGGAACTAAAATGCTTTAATTTTAGCTAAAACTATTCATAATAAACTTATAATAATTTATGATAGTTATGATAAGCTTTGTGATGACTACCTTTGGTATTTTCGTACTTGTCCACACAATGCAGAATATATTCCTTAAGCACCTGACTACTTTCTTCAGATTTTAAATTGTGCGCAGCCAACAAATGTAACATTTATCAGGAAAAGACACAATGTTCCAAATTCCTGTAATCAACAATGCTTCAGCAAAATTCATCCAACGACTCTTGCAAGATTAAAGAGATAATCAGTTACCTTTACACTTACAACTTTTTTATCATACTAGCTGTAAACTGGTATATCTTTAAATTCCATTGTTTTGTCACAAACATCTTCGCCGTCTCTTGTACAACTGCCTCATCCTGCAACATTTTTTATTGTCTTGAGGTACGGGTAGTACTTACCCAGCCATTATTTTTCAAATTAAAAAAATAATAATTGCATTAAATTACATTAGTCATCCACATGCCCTAAGTGCATCCCTCTTCAGAGAACTGAGTATAATAACCATATTTGACAAACTGAATATTAGATGCATTAAGTCTATTTGATTATTTCATGCATGCTAGTCTCCCGAACGAAATTTTCAAGATTATATTGCTCAAGTCGGTCACCAGAGAACAATTCAGAATTGTAGCTGGTTGTCATTTACTTGTCCCAAAGAGAACACTGCGGCTACGCTAATTTCCATTTTGCTGTCATTGAGTCAAATTTTGAAACATAAGAAACGTTGGGTGTCAATCACCCATTTAAAGGCAAGTGATATTTTGATATTGTTTGACATTCTAGACTGTGATAAATAAAATATTGCATGAAGTGGTGAAAATTACTACAAATCGTGGTATTTTTACTTGCTTGCACAATTTTTTTAATGTTGGAAAGAAAACGACTCACTGGCTTTTCCTATACTATCGAGCAGCTGATTCACGTTTTTTTTACAAGACAAACAAAGAATAGGACATCATCTTTGTATGTTGTATTGTGCAAAATGTATTTTCTTCGGACTAAGTCAGTGGATGTAAAATGTGCTCTTCCGAAAAGGGAGCAGTTTGATAAGGGAAACCAGAGCAATCATTTGGTCGACCGCGGCAGTGACTGTTAGGGTATTCAATTCGCAAATGTCTTGACAAATGTAAATGCTAAGTGTTTTCACCATAGCACCTAAAGTTTGTCCGTGATGCTGTATTTGAAATTCAAGGGATATTACAAAATGGAATCATTCTCAGAGAAGTATTTCGCTTAAAGCGATCACTCGTTTGTTGAACGTTTGTTACTTTCTCTGAAAATGGTTACATTGAATACAAGTCCGTTGCTAAGCTACAAACGGTTATGACTTAAATGCCAGTTGACCTGTCTCTGGTAACTTTTAGAAGACAGTTATATTTTCTTGCCTGTGCCTATCGATGGCGATTCCCCTTCAAGATCGTATATTTCAAATCTGACACAATGGTGCATGGGACATTATAGTTATTGAATATGTCATAGCTTTCAGCTTAATCACCAATACATTTTATTAAGCTGCATTGTATACCCTACAGATTTTCAAAAATCTGAAAATCTTCCAGTATTGGAGGCAGGAGATGTCTGCAGATCGAGAAAGCCGGCGGCCCGGTTACCTTCATCGAATACGCTGTTGTTAAGCTAGCGTTTAAACATTGGCGGCAGGATGGATTACTTTCAAGACATGCGCTTGAACGTCACAGGACGCTTTTCCCACACGAATGGGCATTGTTAACGATTGTAAAATATTTCATTTCCCGGACTTGGATGTTTCAAAGGAAACTGGGCAACAACTTTGACTCAGTTGTATCATGGGTATTCGACATGCTGTTAATCAAATTTAAAGGAAAAAAAAAAACAATTCCCGCAAATGCCTGTGGATTGGTCACAAACCCGATGACAAATGCTGACGATAAATTGATTCACACTGTATCATTTGGCTAAAAAATATCTACCTTGTTCGGAACAATAGTCGCCAGAACTAACTTGTCTGGAAAAAATAGTAATACAAGGTGACGTGTGGCTGTCATGGTCTGCCATCACTATCCGAAATTGAAATTGTGGGTTCGCATTTATGTTAATACTGCCTGTGCCGTCGTGGCCTCGGTGTTCAGCCATTCAGTAAGAGTTTTGAGTGATGCATCGGCTCCTACCTAAACATTCTCCGTCAAACCTTCAGCGCAAAAGCGAATAATTAAGGGTAGACCCATTTCCACAGACACTTACCTTTAAACTGATTCTTCACTTTTAAAATGACTTGATACATCAGACAATCTTAGCTGCCACCCCATTCACAAATGATCATTAACTAAGTCAAATCATCAATGTATTAACATCTGTACAAAATTTCATTTAATTCGAGTTGATATTCCTTGACATAAAAATCCTAATTGCGAAAATTCATCAAATATGCAAATAAGTCAATTGATATGATCCGGCTAAATGTCTTTGCACATAGTTAGAGCTCTGGTGAACAAACATCTGTACCAAATTTTATCAAATTTGAGTTGGTATTTCCTGACTAGTTACTGGAATTATGAAAAATCGTGAAACATGTAAATTAGCAATTAATTGCCACAATACTGACAAATATTTTTGTGTAATATCAGAGCTTTGTGTGACCAACACATGCACATAGATACATACCTCTTTTTCAAAATTATTCCTTACATAATTTAGCACTAAATATGCGTGCCACATCAAAAACAATACACATGCATGTGTATGTATAGTGTGTTATCCTTGTACTAACTTTGCAACGAATCGGCCCTGGCATGTTTGAGATATATGTGTGGATAAATACACCTACCGACCTACGGACAGACGCATGGAAGGACGCAGACCAAACCACAAGTCTCCTGCACTTCCTCTTCGGGGATTAAAAAGGACAAACGGTGGTCAACGAACTAATACCGTACTTTGTTTCATTGTATTCGTTTTGGATAGACATCAAAGGGTCCAAAGGACACCGTTGGATTCATCAAATGAGATTTTGATTACGATACGATTTATATCCCCCTTATTTATTAGCCACTTCTGATAAACTATTCATCCACGTACAGCGAAAATGACATCGAAACCTGTGATAGCGCAGTGTGTTCTTTATGACAACACTGTAATGAAACAGTCTTTATGTGGTTACACTTGGTATAATTTCTAGGGGTCAACAGTGGTTTCACTTTTTAGTAAAATGTGTTTTACCAGCTCTGTATACATACAAAATCCTGTATCTGAGTCTCCGGGATGTTTATTGCATGTGGGCATTTAGGTTGACTCGATCGACGTATATTTCATTCTTGTTCTCACCAGGACGATTACTATTTGATGTTAAAGTGTCTAACTTGAATAAGTTGGTCTTTATTTTGTTCTAAGTCGTTCCTTTCCCTCACTGGGTAAAACGCGAAAAGCTTCCAGGGCCACAGAGTCACGCCTAATTCCCCAGAAACAAAGAAAACAGCTGTCTACTAGCTACCCATTTTTATCATAAAAATGATACAACACCATATCTTAGTCTACATTTAAACATCTGGTGCTACCAAATTGCAACCAGTGGCAAACGAATCTTGGTTTGACTGGCCCTTTAGGATAATAACTCTTATAAGTACGAGAGAGTGGTACTTAAGTCACTGTCATATAGAAATGTTAGCCGTTTCCACGAGTACTTTGTTTAAGTAAGCGAAGAGTATACCAATCTAAAAGTGCAGCGGAAAAATTCGTGTTTGTTACGAACAATCTACTACATGCAAGTTGTCAGTGTCTTATCATTTGTAGCAGACGCGCGTATTCAAGGCTGTAATATAATCACATCAGGCACCTAGCTATTATTGGTAGGTGCAACAATCATTTAAACGGCACTGCTGCAGATATTTTGGTATATTGTTCCTTTTATAGCAGCTTTTACCTGAATCAAATGACTTTCAAGTGTTTGCTTATAATAACGCAAAGTATCGTACCTCCAACTGCTCACCCATTTTTCTCATTTGTTTGATGAAGTAATTTACATATTACTTTTCTGGTATACACTCAGTGACAGAACATCTTGATCAGGAGTCAAAAGTTATTCGTTTGCAAAATCATATAACACTAGTTGGTGTTGTTATAGATTTACCGTACTTATGTTTCCCTCGCAACCACACACAGACATAAATCATGCACGTTGTCTCAGCTCTGATGCTCATGGTTTTCAATGCTGCGACATTCATGGTAGATGCTGAAGATGCAATAGTGCACAAACATTGGAGGAATTTGAAAGGTAAGGCAGTGGAAAAATCCGTTCAACGGGTAAGATTGTTTTTACTTGACAAGGTTGTTCGTTTTTATTTTTCCTTCAATTTCGTTTTCCAGAGTTTCTTGGCAAAAATGCCTTTTTGTACTTAATTTTCCCTCCTGCCAGTTAGCAACATGTACAAAATAGATTTTAACATTTAGCTCTTTTTATGTATCTTGGCATGTAGTTTCTGACAAAGAATATCTTTCCCTGTTCCTAAATGCTGTGACTTTTTCTGATATATAAAAACGGCATTGATACGCTTGAAACTGCAGTGTTAAAATGTTACGATGCCACTACTTCACCTCTGCTGTCATAGGTGGAGAATGAATTTATCGTCAACGCAAAGGAAAAAGAATTTATAGGGTAAAAAAGTAGAATATTGTTAAGGCGATTTTCAATCTCAGTATTTGACAATACCGATACTGGATGTTATTTACTGATCGACAGAAATAGAAAGGAAATCGTTTCAAATGTAAAGTACTAAAATATCTGTTACTTAAGTTCCATGCATCCTGCAATCTTCACTTCTTCTGTCTGAAGATTGCTGGATTCATGAAATATAAGTTACAGATATCATTTATTCATTTATTTATTTAGTTCCTCTGTTAGATGATTCACACTCCCTAGTGCACGCTCGGATGCTCCACAATAGAGACGTTCGATCAACTGGACATGATGTATTGCCCGACAATGTTGACCTTATTTTAGTGACATCTGACTTGTACTTAGCAGTTGGACGCTCGACTGATTATGCAGTATACGGCCCTTTGAGAGGTACTTTTGCGACAAAAGATGTTGATGTCGGCAATGGTGTGTTGCTTGGAGTGAGTGAAACAGACGGACTTCAGATCAAAACATTGATGCTTACTGACGGTTGGGATTCGGTACCAAACAGTTGTTTTGTGATTCAGGTTTCGTGGTATGGGCACCAAATTATTGGAGTAAACGATGAGAAAATGCTTGTTTTGCGAGAAGATGTATCAGCTAGTTGGAAGGTGATTGAAAACACTGGAGGTGTCCTATCGGTCGTCTGCGCAAATGAGTTTGGCATTCTCGGTATTTCATTAGACGGTGAACAAGTACTTCAAGCCAAAATTCACCCGTTCGAGTGGATAAGTGGAATGCTGTTGAATTGCCTACACCTTCAATTGATTTTACGATGGTTCAAGGTAGAATGGTCGTCTTGCCAGATAAATTCCTCGCTCTTTGTGCCCGAGTTTTACCGACAACTACGTCAAGTGAAAATGAGAACAGAGGTAAGGCGACATTCATTAGAGTATGGTGAGGGTCTTACCCTTAAACACGGTGCTTGTAACTTCTTTTTCAGTTAGTCATTGTTATAAATAACTAAATTTCAGATATAGAGAAATGACGACAATTCGCACACGAATCACAGAACCTGGGAAACTTACAAATTTAAAAGGGTCACTTACATGACCCTGAGTTGTTGTGTACTAGTATAATATGCAGTTTGATATTTAGCAATGACCTTGTTCAATTATTAATATACTTTAAATGTGAAAAGGCTCAGCCAACGTTTTACAGTTAATCCGGCTTTTTTGGTCGAGCAACACTCTCTATTCAATTCTGATATTAAAAAAGGAAAGCGTGCGTTAAATGAGTGTAGCGTGGAATACATATTTGGTATGAAAATGGATTGTGAAAAGCTACTCATTGTATATTCATTATTGTGACGAACAGAGTTGAAAAGGGAATCTATACAGTAAAGTGATAGACTTTAGGTTTCAAGGGGAACAAGAGATGGTATCCTTGCAAGTCAAATCTTTATAAAATTCAAAAACGCTTTCTTTGATTTCGTTTTGCTAAGCATCGATAATCACAAGTGTCCATGGCAGTAATTGTGACAACGATATGTCATTATTGAAAAACCATGAGTAGTCATTTGCTCAGTTGCCTTCTTTCACAAGTTAAATAATGTCGATTATTAGCATAATCATAATGCTTGTTGTTTTTCTCTGAACGCAACACATATATGAGATTTTGTGATGTATTTACAAAGTGGAATACAATTCATTCGAAACACAGAGAAATATATTTGTATAATATATCATTGTATTGTATTGTATCATTCCAGCCCCGCGCCCACACAAAAATTGACCAATTGGGATTATGGCTTTATCAACCAATTTCATTGTTCCTGCTGTTTTTCCTTAAATGTTTGGTTAGTCCTATGTACTTGACACCTTTCAGGAAACTTGTACCTGGTTGGTCTAAAGGGCTCTTCCGATAATTTTTTATAACCCCTCGTGCTGGTGAAGTGATCAGTATTACAACTGCATAGCATCGGTTGAGACACCATGGAAGGTAAAGAGTGTGAAAGAGGCTCCCCACCTAACTATCCAAAATGTTTTTGTGTCGAGTTTGTGTTTGATTCATTTCAAAAATGTGTTCCTACATTCTTATCCGATTGTTTGTAAAAATGTTTGTTTCGCCTCGGATATTTGTAGGGAAGTTTGGATTAGTGTGTACGGTAATGTATTGTTTGTGTGGGGAAAGCTTATGGCGAGACGCAGCCGGACCTATTGTGTTACGAAGTTGATAGAGTGGCCCTTTGACGCTTGCGTTTCGAAACCCGAGTGTGGTTTCTCATCAGTCGCAGTGTAGATTCTTTCCTTAGTTTGTGTTTGTGAAAAATTATTTTAATGCATTTTAGTGGTCTTGCTCTTCGAGTAGCGAGGCAAGTATATTAATGTTTGGGGCTCGTTGTGAGTCCGTTTGGTGGTTCAGTTTGTTTGTTGATATGTTTCTTTACTTCAGTAAATTTTGTTTTGATTAGGGTGTCTTTTAGATTTTTGCCGAGGTTTGTGAATTTTTAGGCAATAAGTACCACTGCGGGGTACGGATTTTATGTTTTCTGGATCAAGATAAAAGTATCATGATCGATGTGTTTGTTCTCGTGCATTTGTTTTATAGTTGGTGTACTTTGTTTACTGTTTGTTCTGTGTCGTCACTGGCTAGTTGTGAATAATACTTAGTGTTGCGTAATTGCCTTTCGCATTCGTGTATGTAATCTTTTGTGTTGACAAAGACGAATACCCGACCCTTGTCGAAAGGTTTTTATGGTAATTTGTCTACTGTTTGCAAGCTGGTTTATCGCGATTCTTTGGGCACGCGACATGTTTTGTTTCCTTGTTTGAAAGGGTATCTCTAGAAGTGCGCAGCTTCAGATAGCTTTCAGGTTTTTGTATTTTTTGCTGTTCGTGGAGTCCAATTTGACTTTTCTTTGATTGGTGTTGTTGCGATTGTTTGTGTTTCATGATGTAGCGTAGTCACATTTTACGACTATATTTGTTGAAATCCTGAGGTGGTTTCAATCTGTTTGGTTTTGTTGGTGTCTGAATGAATGTTAAGGCTTTTGCCTAGTGCTATTTTTCGGAGTTTCATAGTTTGAGCGATGATAGGTTCTTGCTGAGTTTCATGTTGTTGTCGGCTCTTCTTTGGAAATAGCTGATTTATTTCCAAGGCCATTTTTTCTGTTACGTTACGGTGATTTTTTATTTGTTTGTGTATTCTATGTCATTTAATTGTGTTTTTTGTAGTTCTCTTTTTGGAGTATTTGGTGGCCCTGAAAAGGGCCGCTTGGTATGGGTTTTTGTTAACGCTTGGCGCGTTTGTTTTGGCGATGAGCCTTGTTTATGCTTCTTTTCGCCGATTCGATGTGCTAGTGAGTAGGTGTTAGCAGCCTTCTTGTCAGCAGTGTCGCTGATTTCGTTGATTTTATCATTGGCTGACTTGATCGTGTTGTCGATTCGTTGTTGTTTTCTGTGACGTGAGGAGACAAGCGTGAGCATATCGACTGATAAAATCTGCTGATGATGTCATGAATATGTAATTAGGTGAAAGTGGCCGTCGACGCGTTGCGACTGGCAGTGGCGCTGCACTTGATAAGTCTTAGTCGGGTGGTTACCGTATAACTGGAACAGCCGATCGTTTGCTGAGACCATCAAAAGGTGTCAAGTGCGCCTCCGATTAAAGTAGTAAAGTAAACTATGCATAACTAATAGACGGGCTCAGAACGTCGTTTCAGGCCCAAACGACACTCTGAGCCCCGTCAAGTTCTGTGTGGGCGAAGGGCTGTCATGATTGTATTGTATTGTATTGTATTGTATTGTATTGTATTGTATTGTATTGTATTGTATTGTATTGTATTGTATTGTACAGTACAGTACATTATATACATTATATTGTACTATATTGTATTGTATTGTATTGTATTGTATTGTATTGTATTGTATTGTATTGTATTGTATTGTATTGTATTGTATTGTATTGTATTTTGCTGTATTGTATTATATATATTGTATATGCAAATAAGGTGTTTATTAACTTGACACTGCTCAGTGCTTTATTGGAAGATAAGATGTCTATCAGATTGACATTTGTAGGACGTTTCAAATTTAATGCTGTAATTTTGGAGTAATATCACCAATTATTAAGTTCATTAAATATGCACATCAACCCTTAATAATAAGGACATGGCTCAATGCTGCAAGGGATCATTTGGTATTTATCAGATCAATATCTGTAGCAGGTTTCATTGAATTTTGCGCCATAATGTCAGAGCTATATTACTAAATACAAAGTTAGATATTAATAAGATATCTGATCAATATGAGTAGCAGGTTTCACCAAATTTCGTGTCTTAAATTCAGAATTATTTACCTACTTACAAAGTCCATTCAATATATAAATGAACCCTTACTAAACTTCGCACATCTAAATGTTTTAAAACACAGTTATCTCACAGATCGGTAATTGCAGAACATTTCATCAATTTGGTGCAGTTCTTTCGGAGTAATATGATTAATTAAAAAAACTTCAAAATATGCAAATTAGCTTTTTATTGACTAATGAGCTTTTAATTAATTAATGCTTCATGGATAGATATTTAGTAGATAAATATCCGTAGCAAGTTTCACCAAATTTCGTTCCTTAACCCTTGACTACCTAGGCGCCGGATATATTGAATTACCATATACCTTGAGTGCCGGAAATATCCGGCACAGTTAAATAGGCGTATTTGTTTCGTTTTTGTCGCTTAAAATCCCGTAATTTCGGCGTCGGCATGCAGCACGACTAAGATTGATGTATTCCGATCAGTCCTGAATGTGATTGTGCCCCCGTACGTCCGAGTATGGCCAAAATCCGGAAGCAATGTCGTGACCCATGACCTCGACCCTAAAAGGTCAGGCTGATCACAGAAGCGTCGCGCTGATTGTTTACAGTTTCAGAAGTACGGACGATCGCGAAGATGTTTATGATTTGTTTTTTTTTTAATGAAATGAAATGTTTATTCATTGAAAACAAATGATTTATATGTAAATATGTTCTATTAACAGCAATATTCGTGAATGAAACTAGAGGAAATACAATTTTTACTATAAGCCAGTGAAATTTTATGGCAGCCATATTATCAATATGACTGGTCACATGACTGGTCATGTGTTTGGTCATGTGATATGTTGTTCCCTAAAATGTATTTTTAAATATTGTGAATTGTTTTTTGATAAATCATAACCATTGTAGATGCATGTTTCTGCAAGGAAGACATAAAGCAGATGTTTACAAATATAAAACGTGTTGATTTTCAAATACAGAATCATGTCATATGCTGATGTTTGTGGTTCATTTACTCTGCCTTTTGTGAGAAAAATCTTAAATAGCTACATCTATAAATAAAGTAAAGGGTAGTTATTGTTACACATATGTAAAGACAATGGCATGAAAATTGCAACTGTATTCAAATTTGCGTCATTTTATGGATTCAAAACACGTCCTGATGCTTCAAATATTCATATTCTTTGCCAACTCTGGTCACATTATGTGTCATGTGATCAGTCATGTGGCCTGGAAATACAAAATTTATGTATGAAAAAGTGGAAAATTTCACACTGATTCAGAAAATATATAGTTTATTGGTACTTACTTAATTTTTACTCTAAGAAGTGTTCATACAATGACCACACCCAAGATTTTATCAATATTTACATAAGAGGCCTGGTATATAGGAATACATTGGCCTTGGTAGTCAAGGGGTTAATTTCAGAGTTATATGCCTAATTAAAGTTCAATAAATATGTTAATTAACCCTTAATTAACTTCAAACTTCTAAAAAACTTCACACACACACTCAAATATCTGTCAGATCAATATCTGCACCAGATTCATGAAATTTGGTGCAATTATGTTGGAGTTTTACATGCCAACATTCCCCGGCACAAATGCTGTAGGTTCGAAATAATATTCTATGTGAAAAGATACCTTACGTGAGGTGTTAACGGACTGTCCGTCGATGATTGCTCTACAAATATCACGGGTGGTGTCTTTTGTTTTACTTGCTCGGTACTTTATTTACTCTGTGGGGAGTTATAAGCCATTAATTTGGTAGCGCGGAATTTTCCGCGTTCAAGGGATTAGCCAAGATAAATGGTTTGTGCCGGCCAATCCCTTCATGTATGACTAATATGAAAAATCATAAAATTCGCAAATGAGCTGTTTCCTAAATTGATACTGCCCAATTTTTCTCAGTACAGTTATATATTTATCAGATCAATATTTGTTACAGGTATAATCAAATTTGCTGCAGGAATTTAGGATTTTTATCACTTGTTACATAGGTTAATAAAATGACACTCACAGTGTCATCATAATGTCAAGAGATTGTCATCTGAGAAAAGTTTCATACGATTTTGTGCCGTATATTTCTTGATATATGTCGACAATGTCACTATTGTCTTCATAGGAAACCATTATATAAAAAAATGATAGCTCATAATTTCATTTATATGCAAGCCACACTGACCAAAATCTTATCAGCTCTGACAATAAATATATGGCACCTGTCTACTAAATCTGACTTAAATCCATTCAGGCATTTATGAGTTTTCGTGTAAAAAGACAGACAGACAGACAGACAGACAGACAGACAGACAGACACAGACACACACACACGGACAGACAGACAGATATCTCTTCGACATTAGCTCACGTGAATTCCTCATTAAAGTCAATATTAGATCCAAATAGTGACTATAGATGGCTTCAAGGGTATAAAAAAGAGCCTTCGTGCTCTTTACAGGAATCTTCAATGTTTACCTTCGCGTCCATGAGTAGTGAATTAACCGCCATTGTTGAACCCCATCACATAATAAATTAATGCGCACACTACTTCAGATCATCATTTTGAAGACTACGTGAGCGGCGTGTAACCTTCATTTAACCTTCAGTACAATGTTAAGAACACACGCCAAAACGAACTGCTGTAAATTATTGAAACTTACATGTAAAGGATTTTGCTCGTAAGTTTCACTATTTATCAAATGACACGGACTTTGAAACAAAAATAATACCAAAGAGCCGATTGTTCTTTGATAAAACTAAAACCGTGTAAGATTGCTACCTTGATACTGATAGTAGAACAGTTACAGAGTCATTTTGCCTTGCCTTTATGGTGAGCAAATCTTGATCATAAACCTGCATCTTCGTAAACTTTTATTTAGGGCATCTTTCTGCCATTCTATGTTTTTTTTTTTTCAAACATGGCATGATCAAGATGATCGAACTTTAAAAACATCGCACCCGGAGGTGCGAATGAACACCGGTGACATCGTAGCACCGCCGAGTACTGTCGATCGTTGGTTACTTATCTTGACACATAAAATTTGTGCGAATGTTGTTGAGCGGGCGATTTCTCTGTGCCTCATGCAATTATTTGTTACAGTTGACCGGTATTTCGAACCAAAAGTGAGTACATGGACGTCAATGACCACGACTTCAAATAGCAGCAGTCACTTTTGTGTTTTGGTCACTCGCATCGCATGGGTGTTTGTGAAACATTTTCTGCGTTGACTGATAGTTGTTTGCCCGAAGTCAAAGACCGCTCAACAAAACAAATAGCCGCTTACAGGAAATCGGCCTTGATCAATAATTGCTGTGAATGCCGTAAAATTCATGCCACGAACAGGAACACATCGTTTGAACCTTTACCTTAGACTTGCCCCATGTAGCCTGGCTTTCCTCGGCAGATGAATTACTATAGCTGGTCAAGCAAAGCGTTCACCCCACGACTACGCAACAGCCTTCCATTAGCGCGTCAGTCTGCTGATGTTAAGTCCTTCAGTTTTGATACCTTAATGACCACAGACTTGGAGCAAGTCTATCTTTATCTGTGTAATTTTGTGTTCGCCGGTACAGCTGAAATCACAAGACTGATTCCCCTAGACATTCACCAAACTACCTACTGGAGGCCTACAGCCGGTAACACACAGCCCTGCCATGCAGACTCTGAGTAACTACTGCAGAGCATTTTGTATGGACGAAGCCTTGGTTGAAACATATACCCGCGAGGGAATCAAATTTCTAGGGGATGAAGTTCTCAGTCTCACAATTGTTTCTTTTGGACGTATAAGAAAAAAGTAGAAGTATATCTCGCCGGATTTAAACAGTATCTTACGGCGTATTCACGCAGTCACAACAAGGGGGCCGGTCTTACACAAGCATGCAGTTCCAACAATGTACGCGTCAGTTGCCAAAGAATCTTGCTTCAATCCGACGATCACCTAAATACTAATGAGACAGTCTGCTGAAGTTTCTTCCCTCATTTTACTCCCTTTTGATATTTCTGTGCCCACAGTCCATGGGCAAGTAAGTCTACATAGAGGTACAAACGAGACAAAAACAATCCGCTGTTTAGCCAATAGGTTACAGTGAGCGAGAGAGACTGTGAATAAGTACTGTCGTCGGCTTGCAGTTTGTAGACATTTTAAATGCCCTTTCGAAAAATGTGTTCTTTTGCAGCGAAGAAGAAGATCGGTCGTCAAGGTCTGCTTCCAAAGCTGACCGTCAAAATGTAATTTCAGCAGACGGCATCGATAGTAAGCTTATGTGAATCCCCGAACCCTCGTCCTCGATCTGGCACCTTAAGTAGGACGTGTCACTGTGAGTGTTTTTCACACGTTGATGCTCACAGCGGTGAAAAGCTGAGTTAATGGTTATGACCATTAATTCTTTCTCGTGATTTTATTTATCGTCTCTAAAACCGGGACGGAATATATGCATGGTCACCTATCCATTCAGTATCTTTCAACATGTCAAACAATATAAACAGTGTCTCGTATCAAACAAAATTCATGAAAAATGGCCGACTTTGTCCCTTTAGTAGGCTTCAGCCCAATGCTTCTTAGTACAATTAGATATTCATCAGATCGTATCTGTAGTAGATTTCACTGAACTTGTTGCCATAATTTCAGAATTATATACCTAATTACAAAGTTCATTTACTATACAAACGGCCCCTTTATTTGCTTCACACTACTATTACTAATTACAAAGTTCATTAAATATGCAAATGAATCCTTAATGAATTTCTGAATACTAAATGCTTTAAACAACAGTTAAATATCTGTCGGATCAGTACCTGCAGCAGATTTCATCAAATTTGGTGCAGTTGTATCGGAGTTTAATGATTTATTACAAAGCTTCATAAAATATGCAAATGAGCTTTTTTATAAACTTGACACTTCCCAATGCTTCTTAGTACAATTAGATATTTATCAGATAAATATCAATATCTCTACCAGGTTTCACTGAATTTGGTGCCCTAATTTCAGAGTTATATATCTAATTACAAAGTTCATATAATATGCAAACTCCTTATTAACTTCTCATTACCATATGCTTTACCACACAGTCAAGTAACTGTATGATCAGTATCTGCAGGCAGATTTCATCAAATTATGGGTAGTGATATCGGAGTTACGTGACTAATTACAAAACTCAATTAAATATGCAAACGAGCTGTTTATGATGACACTGACACTGCCTTATGCTTCTCATTACGATTTGATATATTATATCAGATCAATGTTTGTTGCATGTATGATCAAATTGGTGCAGGAATTTGGAGTTATATTAAATAATTTAATATGCAAATGAGTAGATAATTGACATGACACTCACATTATCATCATATTGTTCTGAAATTGTCTTCTGTGAAAAGTTTCATGAATCGTTGCGCAGTGTTCCTTGATATATGTCGACACTGCCATTACTCTGTCCTTACGGAAACCATTATATGACAAAAATGATATTGCATAACTTTATCATTATTATGCAAGCCACACTAAAAAAAATCTTATCAGTTCTTGCAATTTGCATATGGTACCTGTCTACTAGATCTGAGTTAAATCTGTACAGGCGTTTTCGAGTTATTGTGCAAGCAGACAGACAGTCAAACACTCACACTCACACACAACCACACAGACAGACATCGCTATGACGATAGCTCACGTGTGTGAACACGTTAGCTAACAAGATGGAAGGAGAAAACGTTGATCTGGAAAAATAAATGGATGATGCCTATAATGAAAAACGTTGATAAGTAGATGCTGCACTTGAAGCATGACATTTACATGATTTTATGGTTAGTGAAGATGTGCGGGATGGAAAATTATGTGACAAGCTGAGCTAAAAATAAGAAAAAAAAGTTCTCTAAAGAGAGCAATGAATTACTAAGAAGGGTATTATGACCTGCTCCATAAAGCATCAACAGAAACGGTAACCCCGGAAGAAATCGGCTCATCGATTGAACTCACATAATTGAAAGTAAAAGTAATGAGACAATTGATGCAATATACATTAAAATCGAATAATGGTTAGAAGGAAATCAAGCATAAAGAACTGTCGATGATGAGCCACAGATTGCAAATAAGACAGCTTCTGAGCCTTGCAATGATTTGGATAACATATTGAAGTGTGTTGCCTGATGGCACGCTTGCAGAGCTAACACCCAACCTTCAGGCCGATTGAGAAAACACTGATACTTGAATTGAAATGCAGTATGAGGAGTTTGATATCCCTTTGAAAAGATGGCAGCCAATTATTCATTGCGGCAGGTTGTTTGGGATCCAGATCTAAGCCTGAGGGCCAGTCTTTCAAATGGAAAAGACTGGCATAAACTTCACTCGTAGCATCACTTGGAATGATAGTGGCAGCAATCGCACGTATCCTATGCGGAGTTGGTGGTCCTGTTAGTGGGGCTGGGTCCGGAGACACAGAAGCAGACGTCAGAACAATTTGGATGGTGGCTTAAATGTTGACTGAAAGATCAGCAGCAGTGCTGTCATAGCAAGGGTTTATCGGGTCAGTTGCGTGTGCTATATTTCGTTTGAGATTATCTATGAATATTTCTCACTACACTGACTTTACCTGTGGTCAATATGTCAATGAAATAGCCGCCAGAGCATAGAAATACATTCTAAAATTTTGCAATCTTTTTTTGATATCGTTTACTTTCTGCCACATTGCAAATTGTTCAAAGCTGGTGTTTATGATTTTTTCCTCGATTTCAAGAATTATTCATAGCCACCACTCCGTTAATCTCCTTTTGACTTTGTAAAGGACCCTTCCATCTAGCACTCATATTAATAATACCAAAAGTATCTGACATCGACATGTTACTGCAGCATTACCATGAGAGGCCTAGTCTTCTTAACAATTACTGTGGACGCGGAGATTTAACATCTTTCAGAAGCATACGTTGTTGGATATCCAAAAAACACGTATGAGGAACACAAAAAATAACGACATTGAACTCACTTCTGTAAAAATTTATAGTTTACTATGGCGTTCGATGTGGATTGAGACATACCCTTACGTGATATAGGTATGGACTTTAAAATATTATCGGAAAAGGCGCTGCACATCATGGACAATGTAAAAGATCCTATCTTGTATCAATATAGTGGCGCATCAGCTTATTCTTACTGCCCTTTCAGACTGTAGTCAACATAATTAGGGGGAGTTCTTCAAAGATATGAATAGCACCGTAATCATTTCCCCAAACTCTGTATGGATGTGTTCGCAACAGTGGTGTTCAATAATGTTGTTATAACTATTTTGAAATTTCTTCTGATACGCTGGAAGAAAAACCAGATTTCTCCCAATACATCTACAAGTACATCTAAAAGTGAGCGTTCAAGAGTTCTAGTTGTAGTTTACATTAAAATGGACAGATCTATATCTGGCAAAAAAAGAAACAAAACTCATTCATTTTTGTCTGCGAGCTAAAAGATACACACCAGACCGGGAAAAATATGTTTTCAGTTCTGTCGGATAAAAGTCTCAGAATTTTCTTGGTCCGCAGATGCAGTAAATATATCAACAATTTTTTCCAATCTGTTCCTTTTTCTGAAGAGAGGTTTTCATTTTTTATTTTATTTTTTTTAAATATTTTTATTGAAAGAATTACACAAAAACAATACAACAGAAAAAGACAAAATAACAAGCGACGTCAGTAAAGATTATCAAAAAATTTAGAAAAGAAAGAAAAAAAAGACTATTACAACTCACAATGCAAAAGTACGGCCTAATTTGTTTCATATTGATTTTCATTTTTCTATATTTTGCAAGTTTACATCAAACAGCGGACTTCTCCAATCTTATCGATCAATAAACGGAATTCAGAGTATGAGAATTAGATCTAGCTGTATAAATGAAGTATTTTCCCTATAAAAGTAAATGATGCAAAAGAAAAGAATCTTTTGAATTTTCAAAATCTGCGCCAAGAACTACTGTTTGGCAATCCAAATGCACAGTTTGCTTAGATTTGTTTGACCAGAATATCTCAAATTCCTTCCAAAATTTATTAACTTTTGTACACTCCCAGAGTAAGTGTTCCAATGTTTCGAAGAGATATTTTTATAGTTTTTCAATATTTTTTTCAATCCTGGTTAAGGTAGCGTGTCCTGCCTCTAAACTTTGCAACTTTGGCAAGAAAAATATTTCTTCAACTGTACTCCCTTGAAGCTATTGTACTTTTTCACATAGTGAGCACCAGGACTATGTAGCAACGAAATTACGAATTCGAAACTG